>NW_023619077.1:0-1518 GCF_014905685.2 Nematolebias whitei
AAGGTATATAGGAAGATCAGCTACTCTACGTAAAATTGACAGCCTCCATCTCATACCTACTTGTGCCATCTGGACATGCCAGTCAAGTAACGTGCCTCTCAGGCATCGAATATGTCCCTTTTGGCTGGGTAAGAATTGACACACAAGGTACATCTGGCAGGTGAATATCCGTGACCCTAACCCTAACCCATATCATAGTACTCCATATGTACAGGCCGTGCAACTTGGGTACCAAAAATGCTGGCTGGCTTGTGATGTATGGGCCGTACCCCTTATAGCTGGCTCGTGCCCCTTATGACTGCCATAGATATGTATGGGCCGTACCCCTTATAGCTGGCTAGTGCCCCTTATGACTGTCATAGAGATGTATGGGACATGCCCGGCTTGTGATGTATGGGCTGTGCCCCTCCAGCCCTATATTTTCCTAACAGTGGGCCGTGCCCCTTATAGCTGGCTCGTGCCCCTTATGACTGCCATAGCTATGTATGGGCCATACCCCTTATAGCTGGCGCGTGCCCCTTATGAGTGGCATAGAGACGTATGGGACATGCCCGGCTTGTGATGTATGGGCTGTGCCCTTCCAACCCTAAATTTTCCTAACAGTGGGCCATGCCCCCTATAGCTGGCGCGTGCCCCTTATGACTACCATAGATATGTATGGGCCGTACCCCTTATAGCTGATGCGTGCCCCTTATGACTGGCATAGAGACGTATGGGGCATGCCCGGCTTGTGATGTATGGGCTGTGCCCCTTATGGCTGGCTTGTGACGTATGGGCCGTGAACCCTGAGAAAACATCAATTCAAATACTCCAAAAACAGTTACAAATGGAGCTGTGGCCTGCAGCTTGGCACTTTTCTGCATCTCTAGGATGAGAGCTTTCCGACGTGTGCTCGAAATCACTGTAGCTCCAAAATTGACCGAGTTACAGCTGTTTCAAACTCGCACCCGAGCATCTCCTCAACACTCTTGACGAAACGCAATTATCTGCTAACACTTGCTATGTTGCTAACCGGAAGTAGACTTGGGAACCACTTAGAAGCTTGTGCTTTGACAGACGTGTAGCGGCTTAAGAGGGTATAAGACTCGCTGAGTTTCGTAACAATCGGCCTAACGGTTCAGGAGTTATGGAGCATGAAATTCCATGTTGGGGGCATAAAGTGGCACAAAACGGGCACGGTCCATTCACATAGCTAATTCAATATCATAAAGTACTGGCCATGCCCGAGACGGGCACGGTCCATTCACATTGGTGATTCACATTGTAAAGTATTGGCCGTGCCCGTTTCCTGCCTTCTGGAGCCCTTGACCGTGCCCCCTTGGGAACGTTCTATGCCCATGGGCATAGAACGTTCCCACATGGGCATGGTAAAGGGCATAGAATTGTACGAGACGGGCACGGTCCATTCACATTGGTGATTCACATTGTAAAGTATTGGCCGTGCCCGTTTCCTGCCTTCTGGAGCCCTTGACCGTGCCCCCTTGGGAACGTTCTATGCCCATGGGCATAGAACGTTCC
>NW_023619077.1:1618-9230 GCF_014905685.2 Nematolebias whitei
GTAAAGGGCATAGAATTGTACGAGACGGGCACGGTCCATTCACATTGGTGATTCACATTGTAAAGTATTGGCCGTGCCCGTTTCCTGCCTTCTGGAGCCCTTTACCATGCCCATGTGGGAACGTTCTATGCCCATGTAGTGAACTAAGCCTAAGGTCAAAACCCTTGACCTTAAGAACCTTGTGGGACAGAAACTGTCATTTCATTGATTTGAATCCAGAAATACAGGTTCACCCATCCTGAGACTTTCTTTCTTGAAAATTCAAGTGAAAGAACACTCTCTTTTCTATTATCTTTACTATTTTACAAATGTTGATAATCAAAGTGTTTTAGTTCAAACCATTTTAGATGTTGCAGTGAACTAATCAATTTTTATTAACTGTGAAACAGTATAATGATTTTTAGTTGCCTCATGCAAAGTTAGAATTCATGTTAAGGCCTGTTACAGAGTAATTATGCATATTCTGATTTCCTGTCTTTGAATGAGCAGTGTACGTTTGCTCCAAGGTCGGAGTCGAAGCAGACAAGTGTTGGAACAACTGTCTTGTTTTTAAATCCTCTCAGACGTAAACAGAGAAGTTGGCACCTGTTTCTCCAAACTCGCCCAAACATTTCTCTCGCCTGTCTGAAAACAGTTTCAATCTGTTCCATAACATTCTTGCTGCTTTCTGACTTCTAGTAACCTTTTACGTCACAAAACACACCCCTGTCTGGTCGACATTGACCAATCAGGGACTCCCAAATGAACCGGAAATAGAGCTCTTTAAAATGTCGGTACTTCCTAGTTCTCCCAGTTCTGTGAAGTGGCAGTTCTGTGAAGTGGCAGTTCTGTGAAGTTGCTGTTGGGTCACAGTTGCCGTTGGAGTCGGGCTGGAGAGTTTGCAGCTCCAGTCGTTTGGGAGAACAGAAGTCCAGCCATGATAAGGCTCTTCCGAGTTTGGGATTATAACATCTTCCACCTCTGAGTGGAACTTCTGAAGAACCCCACTCATGTGAAGTCCACCCGTTGAGGTGAACTGTTGTTGACGAAGTCCCGTCACCACTCCGGATATATCTCTGCCATCCTACGGAGACGCTGAAAGGTAGCGTTAACTGGAGCTCCTCTTCCGCTGATTCATCGTCAGAGAGGTAAATGAGTCTAGTCCACTACCGAGCGTACCGAGGAAAGCTGGGTCGGATGGAGGGTGTCGTCCTGTCAACACTTTTCACTCATACACACCACATTCTCCCTCATCCATCTTTCACTCCCACTAAACTTCATCTTTCCATCTTTAAAAATTCTTCTATCAAGTAGAAATCATTGACAGATAATTTTAGAAATGTCTGAAGCAAAGTTCTCAATCACCGCCGTGTGATTTGATGTCTGCTGTTCTGCTGAAAAGTGAAACAATCGCCGTATTGTTTCTCACTACCTGTAAAGCTGATTAATTATGTTGTTATTTTCATATTTTGCCAAATTAATGTAAATGTTTGATGTTAAACTTTGATTCTGTAAATAAATGACCACGTTCATTTTGATGGGTCAAAGATAAATAACGTCTCACGTTACATTTTATTAAATTCAATGCACGTTTATATTCAGTCCAGAAAAATGAAAGAATCCGTTTTAATCAGGTGAATATCTCAGGATATGTTCATCTACACCCATGACTGTGCCCATGTGGGAACGTTCTATGCCCATGGGCATAGAACGTTCCCACGGGGGCACGGACAGGGGCATAGAATTGTATGAGACGGGCACAGGCCCAGAACAAAGGCATTCCATGATGACACGCGTGTATTGAGCACTTGAACGTGCAACTCTCTTGACATATGTTGTTCAGGGGCTCAAGACGAATCCATCAATGTTGGTCTTGACTTTCTACGTGCCTCTGAAGCCAAGATATGACCTTTATTGGTCCTTAACGAGCTCGAACTTTCACCTAGTTACAGAAGAGGGGTGGGGGAGGGGAGGGATCAGCTCAGAGGAGCCCAGGCTTTCATATGAGAGTCAGGTTCGTCCATGTAAAACGCAAGGGTCAGCGAGTAACGCACTAAGTTTTTTTGGTGCCCGTCTCATACATTCACGTGCCCATTGGCCGTGCCCGTGTGAGAACATTCTATGCCCATGGCCGTGCCCATGTGGGAATGTTCTATGCCCATGGGCATAGAATGTTCCCACGGGGGCACGGAGAAGGGCATAGAATTGTATGAGACGGGCACCGTCCATTCACATTGGTATTTCACATTATAAAGTATTGGCCATGCCTGTCTTGTGCCTTTTGGTGCCCATAACTGTGCCCATGTGGGAACATTCTATGCCCATGTGCATAGAATTGTCCCACAAGGGCATGGCTAGGGGCATGGTAATGTATGAGACGGGCACGTCCAAAATCAAACAGAAAATCATAGTTTTATAACTTTGTTCAGGAATACAGGAACTGCTTCAAATGTACAGGGAGTGTTAAGCATGTAGACATGAAGGTTCGTACCAAGTTTCATGCCCATATGTGCAACGGTATATGGATCATCTCTCTATGATATTCCCAAAATGTGTAGTGCACGTCAGTGCACAAATTCGACGTATGTTTTTTGGGAACTCGAGACGAATCCATCGGTGTTGACCTTGTCTTTCTACGTGCCTCGGAAGCCGAGATTCGACCTTGAAAACCTCAACTTTCAACTTTTCACAGCAGAGGACAGTGGGTTAAGGGGTTAAAACGCCCTGAGCTTTGCTGCTTTGTGGTGATTTAAAGACCATCTCATGTTAAGCCTATGGGCTCGTTTTTAGTACCACATGCACCGTGATCAGATGTCCCTATGTGAAGCTACAAGCAAAAACACACCCATCCATCCATCCATCCATCCATACGTGCAAGCAAAAAATAAATAAATTAATAACTTCCTTAAGGATTAAGCCAAAGGCTTCATGTTTTCAGAATTTGTTAAGCATGTCCACAAGAAGAAGTGTGCAAAGTCTCATGCTCATACATACATCACAGCACGAACAGCAGAGCAAGAAATGTAAACACTTTTCAGCTGCATTGTGACTCCTAGAAAACAGAGAGGTGAGACAGGTCTTGTTGGATCCATCTTTCCAAGACCTTTCCAACGATATCTGATTCATCTTCCTAGCACGTTCCTAGCTGAAGTTATAAGCTGATGAATGTTCGTTTGCATTCGTTACCGTAAATATTGGTCTATAGGCAGCTTTTTAGATTTTCATAAGGATTAAGCTAAATACTTCAAATTCACAGGGCCTGTTAACTTTGACCACCTGAAGGTGCGTGCACAGTTTCATGTCTGTGCGTTAACCATAGTGCGCACGGGTTCACATAAACATCCCATGTTAAGTCTATGGAGGCCCTTGATAAGCAAACTCTACAGCACGCTGAGTGTCATGGGAAGCATGCACAGAGATGAGACAGAGCTCGTTGAACTCGTATTGATCAGAGCTTTACGTCGGTATCAAGATCACCCTCGTAGGATGTTCCTACGGAAAGCTGTGAGGCAAAAGGCACTCGTTTCACCTCGGTGAAGGCCTCAAATGGGTAGAGTATAAAAAGTTTCACAACTTCCTTCAGGAATGAGCCAACTACTTCAAATTTTCAGGGTGTCATCGGCTTGAAGCCCCTCTCTAACACTGACAATTTTGTGTCCCTAGCTGCTTTCCTCTATGTTTTAATAAAGGCTTGACCTTTTGACCTTTTGACTTTGGAGGGCCTGTTGACCCCTTTAGGAACCTCTCAAAGGGCTCAAACTCACAGGATCTGATCACCACATCACCCTGACCGTGTTCTGTCAGTTTGGTGTCCGTCCTCATTTTCCCTGGGGTTTATGGGTAATTGCTTCTTCTGCCAAATTGGGGTTTGGTTGGCCCACTAAGCAAAGTCTTTGGGGTGCCAAACTCACAGGTCCTGTTCAGCACATCACCCTGACGGTGTTCCGTGCGTTTGGTGTCCGTCCTGCGTTTTGCCTAGGATTTATGGGTAATTGGTGGTGAGAGAACAGGGCGCTGGTTAACTACCTAAATGAGGTCGTTGGTGGACAAAACTCACAGGTCCTGGTCAGCACGACCCTCTGACCGTACTCTGTGAGTTTGGTGTCCCTCGTCCATTTACGCTATGAATTATGGGTACCTGAAGTTTGAGAAAAACGGGGTTTCTGGTTCGCCCACTAGGCGGAGTCGTAGAGTCACGAAACTCGCAGGGTGTCGTCGGCTTGAGGCTACGACCTAGCACGTAAAGTTTTGTGTCCCTGCGCCTTTCGCCCTAGGTTTTCTGGGTAATTGTATTTTGGACAAAACTGGGGCGATCCCCCCTTCGTTTAACACCCTAAACGGGGTCCGATCTGAACGGGGTCAACGCCTACGCGTCCGTCGGAGGCCCGGCAACAACATATACGAAAACGGCGAGTCTGGACCCAGTAGAAAAAAAATGCCTCCCAGAGGCCCAAATTTTTCTTCAGAGTGGTCTGTGGGTCTAAGACACTTAGACCCTCTTTTGGCTGACTTTTCAGAACGAATTTTTTTCTAACATTGTTGGGGCCAATATGACACTGGATTCTTATTCGGGGTCCCCCCAGCACCCCACGCTTTGATTTTGGGGTCTCTACACCCAACAACCAGGGACTTGTGGGTAATTTTCCCCTGGTCCGACGAGGTGCTCGTTAACCCTCTAAACGAGGTCGTTCGTGCACCAAACTCACAGGCCCTGTTCTCCACCACCCCCTGACTGCGTTCTGTGAGTTTTGTGTCCCTCCTGAATTTTTTTCAGGACTTATGGGTAATCATCACGATTGGCTTCAGATGGCTTTTTAAGCCCCTAAACGTGCACTGACGTGCACTAGTTCAAAGCATGTTGTTTGTGGGCTCGAGACGAATCCGTCGGCGTTGACCTCGTCCTTCTACGTGCCTCGGAAGCCGAGATCTGACCTTAACGAGCTCGTCCTTTGATCCTGTTGCAGCGCAGGAAAAACAGAAAGGTGGGGGCCGCTCATACGTGCGCAGCGAGTGTGTGTGTTAAACCTAAGGGTCAGTGTGTAAAACACTCTTTTGCGTTGCGTAGGAAGCACGCACGCAGACAAGGGAGGTCACGTTGGATTCGGACAAGCCAGGTCTTTACAACTGTACCGAGGTCCCCCTGATCTGGTCTTCTGACGCGAAGCTGCGAGCGGAAACGCACACGTCCATCCGTCCATCCAAGCGGTCAAATATTATAAAAATTCATAACTTCCTTTAGGAATAAGCCAACCACTTAAAACTTGGAAACAATGTAAAGCAGGTACCCAGGAAGAGCTGTGCAAAATTTCGTGCTCGTACGTGCACGCGAGCGCGCGTGAAATGGCCCTTAAACGTACGCACTTCGGTGCGTTTTGCGGGTCTCAACAAGCACACACAGAGATGAGACAGGTGTCTCTGAATTGCCCTTGAGCAGACCTTTCCAATGGTGTCTGGCTCATCTTTGTACGACCTTCCTACGCGAAGCTGTTACACAAAACGTACTCGTCTTTTCTCTAAGAAAATGCCTCATGCAAATACTCGAAGCCTAAGTATAAAAAAACTTCATAACTTCCTTCAGGAATAAGCCAACCCCTTCAAACTTGGTACAAATTTAAAGCAAGTATCCAGGAAGAGCTGTGCAAAATTTCGTGCTCGTACGTGCGCGCGTGCGCGCGTGAAAATGCCTGTGATCCAATACACTTTGGGGCAAATTGCGGATCTCAGAAAGCACGTACAGAGATGAGACAGGACTCTCTGAATTGCCCTTGAGCAGACCTTTCCAACGTTGTCTAGCTCCCCTTTGTACGAGCTTTCCACGCGAAGCTGTAGGGCAAAATGCACTCGTCATCCTGGAAGTGCGGCTTCAGAGGCCTAAATATATAATTACTTATAACTTCCTTCAGAAACAAGCCAACTACTTCAAATTTTCAGGGTGTCATCAGCTGAGGACCTCTCTCTAACCCTGAAAATCTTGTGTCCCTAGCTTTTTTCTTCTGTGAATTATGGGCCATCCAGCAAAGGCCTGACCTATTGACCTTTTGACTTTGGAGGGCCTGTTGACCCCCTTAGGAACCTCACAAAGGGCTCAAACTCACAGGTCCTGATCACCACATCACCCTGACCGTGTTCTGTCAGTTTGGTGTCCGTCCTCATTTTCCCAGGGGTTTATGGGTAATTGCTTCTTCTGCCAAATTGGGGTTTGGTTGACCCACTAAGCAAAGTCTTTGGGGTGCCAATCTCACAGGTCCTGTTCAGCACATCACCCTGACCGCGTTCCGTGCGTTTGGTGTCCGTCCTGCGTTTTGCCTAGGATTTATGGGTAATTGGTGGTGAGAGAACAGGGCGCTGGTTAACTACCTAAATGAGATCGTTGGTGGACAAAACTCACAGGTCCTGGTCAGCACGACCCTCTGACCGCACTCTGTGAGTTTGGTGTCCCTCGTCCATTTACGCTATGAATTATGGGTACCTGAAGTTTGAGAAAAACGGGGTTTCTGGTTTGCCCACTAGGCGGAGACGTAGAGTCACGAAACTCGCAGGGTGTCGTCGGCTTGAGGCCACAACCTAGCACGTAAAGTTTTGCGTCCCTGCGCCTTTCGCCCTAAGTTTTCTGGGTAATTGTATTTTGGACGAAACTGGGGCGATCCCCCCTTCGTTTAACGCCCTAAACGGGGTCCGATCTGAGCGGGGTCGACGCCTACGCGTCCGTCGGAGGCCCGGCAACAGCATATACGAAAACGGCGAGTCTGGACCCAGTAGAAAAAAAATGTCTCTAAGAGGCCCAAATTTTCCATCAAAGTGATCTGTGGGTCTTAGACACTTAGACCCTCTTTTGGCTGACTTTTCAGAACGAATTTTTTCTAAAACCGCTGGGGCCAATATGACACTGGATTCTTATTCGGGGTCCTCCCAGCAACCCACGCTTCTATTTTGGGGTCTCTACACCCAACGACCAGGGACTTGTGGGTAATTTTCCCCGGTCCGACGAGGCGCTCGTTAACCCCCTAAATGAGGTCGTTCCTGCACCAAACTCACAGGTCCTGTTCTCCACAACCCCCTGACCATGTTCTGTGTGTTTTGTGTCCGTCCTGCATTGTTGCTAGGATTTATGGGTAATTGTCCTCCTGCCAAATTGGGGTCTGCTTGACCCACTAAACAAAGTTCTTTCAGCACCAAACACAGATCCTGATCGGCACGGCCCCCTGATTGCGCTCTGTTAGTTTCGTGTCCCTGTTGCATTCAGGCTAGGATTTCTGGGTAAATGAAAAACTTGCTTCCCCTTAATGGACACGAACGGTACCTGAGGGGCATGGCCAAGTCATTATAATATGAATTAACAATGTGAACGGACGGTGCCCGCGACGGGCACGGCCAATACATTATAATAAGAATTACCAATGTGAATGGACGGTGCCTGTCTTGTACCTTTTATGCCCCTAACATGGAATTTCACGCTCCATAACTCCTGAAAGATTAGGCCGATCGTCACGAAACTCAGCGAGTCTTGTACCCTCTTAAGCCACTACAAGTACGTCGAAGCACAACCTTCTAGGTGGTTCCCAAGTCTACTTCCGGTTAGCAACATAGCAAGTGTTAGCGAACGATTGCGTTTTGTCGAGAATGTCCAGGAGAT
>NW_023619077.1:9330-14582 GCF_014905685.2 Nematolebias whitei
CCCCCCCCCCCCCCGCCCCCAAGACACAGCCTCCCCAAATCTGGGACCAATCCCCAACATTTTGACAAAAAGTTGTATTTTATCATTTTTGACAGGTTGGTGGCGCTAGAGAGCAGAAATGTGTTGTGCGTGCCCGTTATGAACACTCTATGCCCATCCGTTGGCGTCCTATCACTCACCGCAGGTTGGTGGCGCTATGTACTGTCCGTGGCCCTTATGGCAACTTAATGCCCATATTTTGGGAGTTCTTATCACTTCTGACAGGTTGGTGGCGCTAGAGAGCAGAAATGTATTGTGCGTGCTCGTTATGAACACTCTATGCCCATCCGTTGGTGTCCTATCACTGACCGCAGGTTGGTGGCGCTATAGAGTACTGTCCGTGCCCCTTATGGCAACTTAATGCCCATATTTTGGAAGTTCTTATCACTTCTGACAGGTTGGTTGGCGCTAGAGAGCACTCTTGCATGAGGCGTGACCGTTCAGAGACCGTTGGTGCCCGTTCAGAGCCATAGATTATACTAAGGCGCCCCCAAAAGCATCGTGCCCGTCAGCGTGGCACGGGCACGAAACGGCAGGGCACCGGCCATTAAAGACGTATTGGCCGTTTCCGGACGGTACTGAAAAAGTTGAGGCCTCATAGGAGCGCAAGTACACCGCTACCACCAAGGGGGCATTTCGTCCACAAAACGTCTGGTCCGTGCCCGAAAATCTTGTATTGTAGGTGCCCCTTCTCCCTTGGGAGCTACATAAATATTTTCAATTTTAATTTGCCAAGTCTTACCCTCAAGGTCAGATGAGAAGGCTTCTTGGTACCAGTCTGTGTGTTCCTGGTCATAGAAGAGGGTGACGTGAGGCGGGTCAGTAGGAGAAACGTAGGCACGCAGACTGATGAGCCAGGGCTTCCAGGTCTGGAATGTTTTCAGGAGACAGCTCGACTGTTCATGTGTCAACCGGCCCCAATAGATGTCTGCGTACTCCGGAGTGACAGGGTGTAACAAATACTGTCCATCTGTGATTGAGTCTCTGCAATGTAGGATGGAGCCATCTGGTAGCGAAACTGTCAGCCCATCTGTACCACACAGTACGGTAGCTCCCAGCTTGATCAGCAAGTCTCTTCCCAGTAAGTTCACAGGAGTAGATGGGGAGCAGACAAAAGAATGTTGCAACGTCTGGGCCCCTAGGTTAAAAGTCAATGGTTTTGTTAAGTGCAGACTCTGCTCTTTCCCTGAGAACCCTGTCAAAGGCACAGTTTTTTATGTTAAACTGTTGATGAGGGTGCTGTTTATAGTCAAATATGTGGCTCATGTGTCCACTAGAAAGTTCATAGGTTGACCTTCCACTCTGGCAGATAACATGGGGTCTGCAGAAGTCATGTTACCTGACCGGGTCTCAGACGTGTGTCAATATCGTTGGTACACGTCTTCTTCCCACTGCAGGTACTGGCCACCGGCAGGAGGCGGTATGTTACCAGGATTGTGTGGAATCATACCTTGTGACCCTCCGCCTTTACTCCCCTGCATGGATGGGGCTCTGCACTGTCTGGCCCAATGGCCAGGTCTCCCGCAGTTGTAGCAGATTTCGTCTTGCAGGTTCCTTTGACCGGGTGAACCCCAGCCCCCTCGTCCATGCGCCATGCCTCCCCGTGCACGACCACCAGCATGCCAACCTCCTCCACGTCCAGTCCCACCAGACCTGCGTGCAAATGGAAAAGACGGGAAGGGAAAAGAGGGATCGGGATATGGAGAGGAGGCAACTCCTCCTCCAGGATACTGATTAGTCACAGGTGCAACATTGTTGTGTGTAAGTTGTGAAACATTCCCTGTTCCCGCAGCTAACATCATTTTCTCAGATTTATCCTTGTTCTTTGATACCTTCTGTCGTGCTTCCTGAAGTTGTAACTTGATGAGTTGATTTTCCAGGTCAGCTCTTTCATCTTTTATTTATTTTTATTTTATTTTATTTTTTTAATTATTTTTATTTTTTTTGATGGCCTCCCTTCTCCCCTTAGAGCCATCCTCTCCACACCCTTATTATGAAATATTTATTATAGTGACTATCTAGTGTAGGTTTTTTTTTTTTTATAATAGGATAGAAAGAAAGAAAAGACAAAGTAAGACTCCAAAATATAAGAAATATATACAAATAGAGCACACGTCAAAACACCCGGCCACTGTCTGTTCACCTGCAAAGAACATGACAAAACACAGCAACAAAATACTTATGTATAAAGAACTTAAAATATTCATGGCTTTGCAGTAAGTTTCCATAAATATATATACCCATACCTACACCTATATACATACATACATACATACACATGAATATACACTCACATACATATCTATATATCTACATATAAAGCCTACATAAGCATCCCTGCTTCTATTTGTGTGTGGTTGTGAGCATGCGTAAGTGTATAAGGCTTCTCTAATAGAACATTTATTAGTAACTGTGAAGCAGCAGAGACCCGACCCCCAAGACCAGAGGCAGACGAAAAAGGGGGGACCAGAGCCCAAGACCCCAGGAGGGACCCCGACCGCGGAGCCCCCAGAGCCACCCACACAGGACGAACCACTCACCCACCCCCCAGAATGGACCACAGGGGAGAACCGTAAGATCCCCATCAGCAACCACATACAGTGACCCCCCCGGGGCCAACAGCGACAAACTCATAGGCCTCCGTCGGCACCCGCCGCACCGATGTAGGTCCAGGTCCAGGCACCGAGGCCCGGGCACGAGGACTCACACCACCCAGGCCAAGGCCTGACAGGGCCAGAGGACCCGAGCCCCACCAGGCAGACACCAGGCCGAGCCGACACACGCCCAAGCACCCAGCCCCCAATACCAAGGGCCTCAAGCGCACCGGCAGGCAAGGGCACACCCCACCAGGGGGCCGCGCGATAGGGGCGCGATGCCAAGCACCCCCAGTTGTATCAAAGAGGGGGCAGTCCGAGTCTCGGCCTAACAAATACCCATTCATACACAGACACAATCACACTATCCCAACCTCAATCTCACATTCATTCACTCAAAGACATACAATAACAATACATTTCATTCTTATTCCCGATACACACTCTATACCCCCCAGGTCCAAGACATGTACCCGCCCTCTACAGGGGGCAGCCCATGCCCAAACCCAGGAGGTAAACCCATTCATTCTTGAGCGGAGAAGAGCCAATACCCCAGACCCGGCCCAGGCCATGCCCCGCCGACAGGACACCCCCCCACCATGAAGAGGACACGCCACCAACCACCCCCACACACCGCCAACAACCAAGCACGCACCCCCAGCCGACCGCCCGCCAGGCCCCGGCAGCCACCCCGGCCAGCGGGCCAACCATGGCACCCAAGAGCCAAGCTCAGGGGGTCCAAACAACCCCAGGGAGAGCACAGCGCCAGCACCGCCCATGGCAACCCCAGACCCTGAACCCCCACATAGTCCTGGTCAACACCCGGTGGCCTACCCCTCTCCCGGACCCCACCCCCGGAATGGCAGTCAGGGAACTAGGTGGGTAGGAAGAGGAAAAAAAATAAATAAAAAAATAAATAAAAAAATAAAATAAAAAAATAATAATAATAAGACCCCGACACATACACCCCCACCCCTAGATGTGCTGTTGATGTGTGTTGTTGTATAGTGCCATTAAAAAGGAAAGAAGAAGGAGCAAAGGCTGGCATGGTGCCAGTTTCCCCTCCACCCCAACTCTATCCAAACCCTAGTGTCTAAATGCAACCGTTATGAGCACAGGCACAGGGGGTGAGAGTAAGGTCATCCCACCACCCATAGCCATGTGCCCACCTCAAGTTCCTATATATGAATGTCATGAGGATGTTATGAATGAATGTCTAAGGTGTACAATAAAATTGAGTCCCAGGTGGCTATGGTCAACAAAGATGTAAAATTGTTGCAGCACACCCGAGCCCAAACAACCCTAACTGTATGGAATTGAAATGAAGAGGGTGGAGGTGCATGGTGAGGGATGGGGAGAAATAACTGTGAGAGCAAATGCTCCCACAGGGAGTCAGCTCCCCCACTGACCCAACAGCCCCCCCCCAGCCCCCCAAGGTCCACCCAGGGATTGAGGCCAAGACACCTCTCCATCTGGACCGACCGCCAGGCCCGCTGAGCTCCAGACCAGAGAGGGACAGAGCCCCGAGGGTCGCCAGAAGCTGCACCAGCAGCCTACACACCCGAGGGCCACCAGGACCCCCCCACAGACCGCAGTCAGCCCGCTACCAGATGGAGCCAAACCCCACCAGGACGACCCGGCCAAGAAAGCCCGCCCAACCGCCGACAGTGCCAGGAAGCACCGGGAGCGAGCCCCCACCACAGGAAAGGGGCCAGCCAGCCGGCCATGCACAGTCCCGGGCCGCCCCCAAGGACATCCACCCCATCCCCACCCCAGAAGAAATACTACACCCACCCCTCATTCGGACATCTCTCAAAACACATAGCACACTAGACACCTAGGCTGGGTCAAACTACCCCCTCCTAGGGGCCACTGGTCACGCCCCCAAACACCCAACCCCCCAGCCCATGAACCCACAACCCACCAGCGAGCCAAAGGCCCCCGCCCAGAACCGGGCACTAGAGCGCAAGCCGGCCCAGAGCCCAGCAACCCGCCCGCCAGAGCCCAAGATCCCCGAACCCCACAGGCCCAAGCCCGGGGGCGACAAGCCCCCAGAACCCCAAGCCCCCGTGCCAAACCCGAACCCACACCAGCACAGCCAGGCTACCAGATCGGTGACCCACGACCACCGCCACAGACCACCTGAGGGCCTGCATGCAGCCACCAGCAGATATCCCCCAGAACCACCCAGGCCCTCCCCAGAGGGAAAGCAGTGCCCCCCTGCCCAGGTACCCCCAAGAGCCCAGCCCCCGGCAACCCCCCCGGGGCCCCAAACCCATACAACCGCCTCCACATCAACCCCAAGGCCCCACAAGGTCAGATCCCAGACTACCCACCCTCACTATGTAACGGAGCCGATCAAAGGAGCCCACAGAGATTGATCCAATGTGTCGGCAGATGCTGTTTCAAGACTAATATGATCTAACAGAAGATTTTTATACTGATTAATGCTAAGATTATTTTTATTTTTCCAATTCAGGAGTATGGTTTTCTTTGCGATGCATAAGGCAGTGAAAATCATGCGACATGTATTTTTTTCCAGGGTAACATCTTCCAAGATAGCCAATAAGCAAACAGACGGAGAGAGTGGAATATTACATTTCAGACATTTAGACAAAT
>NW_023619078.1:0-3550 GCF_014905685.2 Nematolebias whitei
GTTCACATCTGTAAAGCTACCTGTTATAGCCATTATTGTTTATTTTATTCCAATCAGTTGATTGTGGTGGCCATCTTGAATTGGGTTGGTTCCAATTATCAATCAGTTAAAAGGAGAGAATCTAAAATAAAATTCCTGAACATTTCATTAAAATTTGTGAGATAAAGGGGGAGTGGTGGCGCAGAGGTTAGAGAAGGTGGGCCTGTGATCGGAAGACCGCCGGTTCAAGCCCCGGTACAGACAACATAAAAAAAAAAAGTGTGGGTGGGGTAGGTGAAGCACCCACACCTGCCCCCACTCTCATTCGCCCCACCCTGGGTCCATGAGCAGGGCCCTTAACCCCCATCTGCTCCCTAAAACAGGTCTCTCTTGAAAATGAGTTCTCATGGCTCAATGAGACCACCTGGATAAATAAAGGCTAAATGAAAAAATGAAAAAAAAAAAAATTGCAAACAGACAAATTTAACGTCAAACTGGAACATTTTTAACAAAGATCTTGCACAATCTGCGTCCACTCAAAATGTGTGTTTTGTACCAGTTTCAGCTACTACCACACAAAACTTTCAGTCAAAAGCTGTAAAACTTAGAGAGCTTTTAGTGTTTTCTCAGGTCTGTGGCAGCCATTTTTAATTGGCTGACTAACTCTCTGACTCCAAATATTCATCAATTATAGAGTTACATTCAATGATTTATTTCTGAAAGTTTAATTAAAATCTGCCCAGTTGTTCAATATTTTGGAAATATCACGCACAGACACACACAGGCCATAATATTATCGTCCAGATTTCCCTTTAGCCATCCTAGCTAACCTCCTTAACTTAGCTGAGTTAGTCCCCCACTTAGACGCAACGATAACAAACTCTGTTTTAAAGTCTTTGCCTTTTGATATCATAGATACTCTCTCTTTATCTGAGGAGTGTCTTCATCCGAAGGCAACACAGGAATGCACAAATGGTACGTTTCTAAACAACGGAAGGCTTTCATGACCACATCAGGAAGTCCACAGCAGGCCTGTGTGCTATACTTATCCCCCGGTGGCAGGCAGCGTCAGCAGTGAAAAGACAAGACGCTGGGACAGTTCCCTGGTAAGGGCCATAGTGTGCTTACAGCTGTGTGCTCGCTGGGAGCAGCACACAGCAAAACAAGCAGCTGTAAACTTTGCCTGGAGACACCGAGGAATCAGATGCTCATAAAGCATGCACGGTGTGAACTCCAGGTCCCAGCTGGGTCAGGCTGCAGGGTTCAGCCGGTGCTGCATTTTAAAACGTCCTGGAACAGAAGCACCAACTAAAGCATCACGGTGTGTCTTTATGTATACTCAGAACACACTAAACACAGGAATAAAATTAGAACGTTCTTATGATCAGTTTAACAGGTTTTGAATCAAAGTTGGAAGGCGTATATCTCCCTGTGTGTTAACAAAATATCTCAAGAACTACTGAGATTTAGTTAAAACTACAATAAGAATTCAAGATGGCTGCCGCAGCCAACTCACCGTAAAGACACAAAAAAGACTATAATTGTTAATTTTACAGACGTTAAACTAAACTTTGGTGTGTTATTCACAGATACTCTGAGCATGACATCTCATTAGGTCTCATGAGACTGCACATGGCACCCCCACCCCCGCCAGGTTTGACGGGAACAGCTAAACCTCAGACATCACGGGATCTAAACCTCTGGCATGAAATGTGCTGGTGGGTGAAATGCATGATCTGATTCAGTTTGTGAACCTGTGTGTTAAAACATTACAGACTGCTGTAACATGAATAATCAGGCACAAACTGAAAGCTGCAACATACAACGTTCAAGAACCATTATTTATTAAAGAAGCTACACTTCACGTGTATCTGGAAGTGTATCACAAAACTATCAAGCTTGTTTGAGGCAGTAACGTGGTCCCGTATTTCCTCCAACCTTTGCCGGGTAATAAAAAAGGAAAAATTCAAGGAGCATACTGTCCAAACGTCCATGTGTGAAACCCACCCCCCTGCTCCTCCTCCTCAAACAGGCTGCTCCATTCATCCTACAGGCCTGCAGGAAACGAGCTGAAGAAGAAAAAGTCTCGTTCTGTATTTCTTAGTTTCACACAAGGAACTGAAACATCAGTTTTTTAAAAATAAATAAATAAATAAACTAGAAAGTTCCTGGAGAAACTTTGACTGGAACTGCCACATGGCGGCCATTTTAAAATATAGACAACAAAAACGCCTAAGTTTTTATTTATAATATACATGTGTAACTTAAAAGATGTGGTGGCAGGAAGAGTTTGTTCGATGACTTACTGTTTTGTTCGGAGACCTCTTTACTCTAGCTCAAGGGTGTCCACGCTTTTTCATCATGGAGCTTCTTTTAAAATGACCAAGTCAAAGTGATCTACCTGCTATAGGCCCCGTTTACACCAGAACAACCTCTGGAAACATCAGTGTTTTTCAATGTTTATTGGGGGTAATAAACAAAAAAAGAGTGAGTTTACACAAGAACGCTGCAGTTTCCATGTCAGTCAGGTTGCCAGATAATAAATGATGAACTATACTACTGTGGCTTTAAAATGAGAGTATTTTGACCTAAACTGTCATATGTGCTGAGTAAAGATATTCTAATGAGGTGTGTGTTGTGTTTGTTGAACATGTGCACAGAAAAGGAGGGGGTAAATAAGACATTTTAAATTTGTACACATCCTTTATGATTGTCTATCGTTGTTGTCATCACTCTGTTTAAAATCCAGGTCTCTCTTGTAAATGAGTCCCCGAGGCTCAATGGGATTAACTTGTATAAAGGTTGAATAAAAAATAAAAAATGGATCTGGCAACCCTGATGCAGGGCTCTGCTGCATTCATTATGCATGACAGTTACGTCCAAACTGGTGAATCCACTAACGTCTCTTTGAAGCCTGGATTTTATTAGTTTTGGTCCTTCATGCTGAAAAAGGGTGAGCAGCACAAAAACACTCTGCTCTCTATCTTTTATTCTAACTGTTGTTATTTATTCTAACTGTTGTAACAACAGTTAGAATAAATAACAACGGTTGTTATTTATTCTAACTATTGTTATTTATTATCACTGTTGTTATTTATTCTAACTGTTATTTATTCTAACTGTTGTCATTTATTCTAACTGTTATTTATTCTAACTGTTGTTATTTATTCTAACTGTTGTAACAACAGTTAGAATAAATAACAATGGTTATTTATTCTAACTGTTGTCATTTATTCTAACTGTTATTTATTCTAACTGTTATTATTTATTCTAACTGTTGTAACAACAGTTATAATAAATAACAATGGTTGTTATTTATTCTAACTGTTGTTATTTATTATCCTGATGCATGCTCAATAATCCAGGTAGAAAAATCCAAAAAAGTTAAATCTGGTCCTCTGGACATTCAAAAAAAACAAAAAAACAAAGCAAAACAACAAAAAATGTAGAAACGTTTCGTCTCTCATCCGAGAGACTTCCTCAGTCTGAGGTGCTGTATTCAGCTCAGTCTCTTAAATAGCACCTTCTCAGAGTGGATCAACCAGTTTTGCTGCTGACAACCAAAACCAAC
>NW_023619078.1:3650-14581 GCF_014905685.2 Nematolebias whitei
TCAAGAAGGACCATCAGCCTAACAATGGATCATTAGCACACTGATGGCTGTTTACTATTCACAGAGGGCTGAGTGATACTAGCAATCACAGCATTGTAAGAGGGGGACATTTGAACACGTAGGCCTCCACCCCTGTTTAATGATGGACGGTTTCTTTTCACAAAGATGGCCTCCTTTACTCCTCTCTCAAACCATCGGGTTGTTATAAGGGTTTTTATTTATTCTAACTGTTGTCATTTATTCTAACTGTTATTTATTCTAACTGTTGTTATTTATTATAATTGTTGTAAAAACAGTTATAATAAATAACAAGTTAGAATAAATAACAACTGTTGTTATTTATCATAACTGTTGTTATTTGTTATAACTTGTTATTTTATTATAACTGTTGTTAGAGCAGAAAAACTTTGGACAGCAGCCAGCTGTAGTGTGCATGTGCCACTTCACATTTGGAGCATTTCACACCTCCATGGGGGATTGCCCTGAAAATCTCCACTCTGAGACCTGGATTCAGAAACCTTCAGTTTCAGAGAGAATGAGGCTGTTGTCTATAAATGACCGTTCGAACGTTTCATGTCGTGTAAACAGGGTCTCAGACTGGCTGCCCTGTCTGTCCATCAAGAGACAAATTTCATAGATGGATGATAGACTGACGTCTGTTTATTAATGCCATGTGATCCACTCATAATACCTTTGAGATCCATGGGCGTCAGAAGCAGCTGTAATGTGGGGGGACACTAGTGTGTGTGTGTGTGTGTGTGTGTGTGTGTGTGTGTGTGTGCGCGCGCGTGCGTGCGTGCACGTGTGTGCGTGTGTGTGCGCGCGCGCACAGGGGATTGTGGTTCAGGCCACAATAAAAAAGATGCAAGAAGAAGACCCTTTTTCAGGTGGATAATAGGTAACTACCTTTCTAGGCAGTCCCCGATATCATGGTCTCTAACTCAGCTGAGTGAAAATATGATATATACTGTCTGCATATTAGCACTAATATTATGAACACACCTAGGAGCCCCATCTTACCTGTACGAAGAGTAAAGTTCCTCGTACGGACCGCTCCTTCCTGGGGTAACATGCTCTTCATCCTGAAGGCTTCCTCAGGGTGATTGAAGCGAAAGTAGGCCGACTGCCCAAAACACAGCATACAGCCTAGAAAAAAAACACAAAAAACACTTTTATTATTTCAATTTATGAACATTAAAAAAATTTATGTTTTGGAGAATTTTTCAACAGCACGGTGGCACAGTTGGTAGAGCTGCCGCCTCTCAGCAAGAAGGTCGCCAAATCAAATCCCAGCTGGAGGGTGGGCTTTCTGTGTGGAGTTATATGTTCTGTCCGTGCATGCGTGGGTTTTCTCCGGGTACTCCAGTTTCCTCCCACAGACCAAAAACATGCATGTTAGGCTGATTGGTAACTCTAAATTGTCCCTACGTATGAGAGAGAGAATGAATGGTTGTCTCATTTGTCTCATGTGTCCCTGTGACGGACTGGAGACCTGTCCAGGTGTCTCCCGCCTTTCGCACAGTGATGGCTGGACAAGGGCACCAGCGATCCCCACAACCCGAAAAGGAAGAATTGGGGATAATGGATGGATGGATGGGGCAGCACGGTGGCGCAACTGGTAGAGCTGCTGCCTCTCAGCGAGCAGGTCCTTGGTTCAAACCCCGGTCCAGGGGCCTTTCTAGGTGGAGTTTGCATGTTCTCTCCGTGCATGCGTGGGTTTTCTCCGGGTACTCCGGTTTCCTCCCACAGACCAAAAACATGCATGTTAGGCTGATTGGTAACTCTAAATTGTCCCTAGGTGTGAGTGAGAAAGTGAATGGTTGTTTGTCTCATGTGTCTCTATGTGTCCTGTGATGAACTTGCGACCCATCCAGGGTGTACCCCGCCCCTCGCACAGTGATTGCTGGACATGGGCACCAGCGACCCCCGTGACCCAAAATGGAACAAACGGGTAAAGATAATGGATGGATGGATAATTTTTCTAGAAAACATATAACAACTTCTATTAACTACAAATTTATCCGTCTGTCAATGACTGAACCTATCTACTTAAAGTAAACTAAACTTTTAGTGCTACTATATGTACTTCAATAATTTGGTGGCTATGTTTCAGTCAGTATGTTAAGAGTCTTACAGTAGCAGTTTAAAAATAAATTAGTCATTTTCTTGCTTGGGATGAAACTAAGATGCGTTTAAAAATAAATATTTTTGAAGTAAGAAAATAGAATCAGGAAGTTATAAAGTTAATAGAATAGTAAACAAAAGAAAATACCTGCACCTAATTTAAAATGTAGTGCTTTGACATATTCATTAACCTAAAACTTTTCTACATTGTCACATTCACAAACTTCAAAATATTTTGCTTCATATCATTGAGCAACACAAATGTGAAATGGAAAGAAAATGATTCATAATTTTCCAAATGTTATACAAATAATCTGAAACATGTGGCATGCATTTGTATTCATCCCAAGTCTTTACTAGAACCCGAGCAACATATCGGTGATTATTTTAGGCCGATATACACGTTTGAAGATATATCGTATAAGTGATAATTGTTCCATTATGCAACTAAGCACTTCTAATATTCAACCCCAAAATGCTGGAACCAGCCGTAATTGTACAATGTATCCAGCAGAGGATGCATGAAGACTACTTTCAAGTCATGGCCGTTCACTTAAGTTTCACTTTCACATTCAGCACAGCTGAAGCAGAGAGTGATACTGTGTAGCATATTTTGCTGAACAGAGCCTGGTATGTTCATTTTAAATGATCTGTAAAATAAATCAACAATAATAAATTATCTTCAATCCTCCAACCTGCTCGTCATTAGCTATGTGTCTCTCAAGTTAGCAAACTAATGTTTAGATAACCTAGCATAGGCTGTTGCCTTGTAAAACTTTATTCAGAACAATAGATCTAAGGTAGAGGTAAAATATACAGGAATGTGAGGTCGGCAGAAAAAAATCATTGGTCTCTACCCACCCTGGAGGACCTACACAGCTCTCATTGTCTTCAGAGAGCTCACAAAAAATTGTTATGGACGATTCCCACTCCAGTCACCATCTCTTTGAGCTATTACCGTCAGGCAGACGGTACAGATCTATTAAAACAAGGACCAACCGGCTCAGAAATAGCTTTTACCCAACGGCAATTCGAGCACTAAATAACCTTTTATAAACTCTGTTTTTATACCCATTTTAAATAGAGCACGGGATTGTGTCATATTTTACTATTCACTGCATTTTTTGCTCCGGAGCTGTTGTGCACTCTAACAGTATTTCTAACTGTAATCTAATTGTTTTTACTGACATAAGGTCTGTTGGGTGTAAATGTTTTCTTTAATTGTCTTTTATCATTTTTATTTTTTATTTAGTTTCATTAAATTTTGTTTTGTCTGTAGCACTGCAAAGTGGGGCATCTTAATGTCATTATACCTGGTATGGTGACAATAAAGGTATTCTGATTCTGATATATCGGTGTTATTAATGTTATATTTGTCGTCCTCAATAAATGCATTGTTTGTCCAAAATCTTTACTTCTCTACAAAGAAAAATAAATTCTGCTGCGGTGAATACTAATTAGACCTTCACCATATGTGACTGACTGTTTAAACAATGAACAGGGAAGGATGTTTCTGTGTTTAATTTATATTTAAGTAACACACTTGATAACTTTATGGTGAATAGTGGAGGACAGAAAATGTGAACTCACGTTAGGAAGACTGTTTCAAGACTTCAAGTGTTAAAACAGGTTTAAAAATAATGGTTTACTTTGATTCTTGAGATTGGACAAAGCTCTAAAGTTTTCAGTCATCATATCGATTTTTGGCATTAGCCTTCCCTTCCAATACATCGGTATTGTTGATTGCCAAAATTTCCATATTGGTCGTGCTCTAGTCCTTACATCATAAAACCAACTTTCACTGTCCTTTCAGCTGCAAGTCTTTTTTTTTTTTAAACAAGCCCATAGCAAATTCTAATAAAATTAAATTTTCATATCAAGTGGAGCATTAAGGCCAGCCCTAATGCTCTGCTTGTGAAAGTAAATCTGTTGGGCATCACTTTGACACTCAGACAATAATTCTAAGTGTCACAATGCCGGACAGGACAAGGGAAAAAAAAAAGCTGCAAGTCTTTTGGGGTTTGTCTCTACCAGAGGTGAACATCAAGGGACTGAAACGTTTGCTCATTCTTTGTAAAACAGCTGCAGCTCAGTCAGATTGACAAGAGAGAGTCCATGAACAGCAGTTTTCAAGTCCTGCCACAGCTTCTCAGCTGGACTTAGGTCTGAACTTTGATTGGTCCATTTATAAATGTTCTTTGATCTGAACCGCTCCGTTGTAGTTCTGCTGAATGGTTCAGGTCGTCGTCCTGCTGGAAGCTGAACCTCTGACCCAGTCTCAAGTAGGGGTGCACCGATAAATCGGCCGGCTGATCGATCGGCCCCGATTTCCTTAATTTGGGGAGATCGGCGATCGGCCGATCTTTAAATGAGAAGCCGATTTTATCCACCGATCTTATCTGCCTCCGGAAAGGTCTGAAAATCAGCTGCTGTCCCCTTTTGCTCCACTGTGAGAGCTCACACACAGGTCACTCGGAGCAGCCATGTCGTCGGTTTGGAAGTTCTACGCTGTAAAAGAAAATGAGCCAAAGATCGCAATTTGCAATTTGTGTAAAGCCGAAGTAAGTCGTGGTGGAGCCACCACCAAAACCTTTAATACAACAAACCTCGTTCGCCATTTAAGAAATCACCACGCCGCCAAGTATGCAATGTTTGAAGAGAGCAACCAAGCTAAGGCTAATGCTAAAGCTAGCGCTAACAAAGAGCCAGTCGGTGGGTCGCTGTTAGCTTTTATGAGCAACGAAAAGAGCAAAGCTACCACGAGGAAAGTGATGGAGTTCATGGCATTAGATAACCAGCCATTTTCAGTCGTTGAGGACAAAGGTTTTAGAAGCTTGATGCAGAACGTGTGCCCACGATATAATATGCCGAGTCGGAAATATTTTTCTGATGTTGCATTACCGGAGTTGTTCAGCCAAGTTTCGAGAGACACCCACAGCCTGCTAAAAGCTAATACAAATACACTCAGCTTTACAACAGACATCTGGACTTCTGATGTAAGTTTAATGTCCATGTTAAGTTTTACTGCACAGTGGATTGACGAACAGTTCGAACGTCATCAAGTGCTCTTAAACTGTAAAGAAATGGTGGTGTCTCACACTGCGGCCAATTTATCAGCAGAGTTTAAGGCGATGCTGAATCACTGGGAAATCGATCATGGAAGAGTTCACGTTGTTTTACGGGATAATGCTCGTAATATGGCCAAAGCGCTGGATGATATCAACCTGAAAAGTTTACCCTGCCTGGCACACACACTGCAACTGGTTGTAAATGAGGGACAGCTGGCGCAGCGCAGCATCACAGACATGGTGGCAACAGGAAGGAGAATTGTTGGACATTTTAAGCATTCATCACTTGCCTATTCCCGACTTTATGACATACAGACACAGTTAGGTCAACCCAGGAAACGATTACAGCAAGACGTTTCAACGAGGTGGAGCAGCACAGTCTACATGCTGCAGCCGCTGTTGGAGCAGAGACGTGCTATTGGCGTGTATGCTGCTGAGCATGAGTTACCAGCCACACTCACAGCACACCAGTGGGAGCTACTGGACAATGTGCTCACCATTCTTGCACCTTTTGAGGAACTCACAAAGGAGATTAGCTCATCAACAGCTACAGCAGCAGATGTCATCCCAGCCATCACTGCACTCAAGCGGATTTTGGAGAGGCAAGCGAGCACAGACCGTGGCATGGGTACAGCCAAAGCTACGCTGCTGGAGGCTGTTGTGAGAAGATTCAGCAACATTGAGCATGAGCCCCTGTACAGCTTGGCCACTGTTCTGGATCCAAGGCAAGTAACTATTAACATTCTATTTTAGCCATAATTACTTTTAGCCTACTACTATATTTCAACAAACATTTAAATTAAATTAAAAATAAAAATTTCTTGATTGAAATGCATTTCTTTATTTACATGCAAGTCATAAAAACTGTTAATGTATACAAAACACAATGATTGACCCATCTTTCTTTGTTTATGCAAAACAAGGTACAAGAATCGCTACTTCTCAGCAGAGGTGAAAGATGACGTGAAACTGCTCCTTTTGACCAAACTTGCAGAGGGGGAGACCAGATGCACACCTGCTGCAGGAACATCCTCTGAAGTGGGACCTCCTGATATAGATGAACCTGCAGCCAAAAGGCGTAGTCTACTGTTTGCAGCTCACGACGAAATCTTGAAGGAGAACATTGAACAGGAGCAACAGCTGGCCAGCCCTTCAGCTATGCAGGTACAGAACTACCTATCTGAGGTTCCTGTCCAAAGGAGCCAGGACCCATTGGTCTACTGGAAGATCAATGAAAATCGTTTCCCTCATCTTGCTCTACTTGCCCGAACCTATCTCTCTGCCCCATGCACAAGCGTTGAAAGCGAGCGCCTGTTTAGCTTGGCTGGACATGTAGTAGATGAGAAAAGAAGTCGCCTGTCTGGTGACAAAGCAGAAATGCTTTTGTTCATCAAGAAAAACCTGCCACTAATGAAAGTGACTGGAATAAGTCTGTGAGAACTAACTTACCTGTGCCAGTGTTGTTTCTTATTACCCACTGACTTGAAAATGTTACACTTGTTGCATTATCTTTTTAAGTTTTTTTTTTTTTAAATGTAACAAGTGAAAGAGTTGAAGGAACTGAACATTTTTTTTTAGTTAATTTTAGTTTTAACAAAAATTGCGTAAACTTCATTTATATTTCAGAATACTACCTCATGACAAGTTAAAACAACAAGTTTGTATTGTTTCTAGGGTATTTTTCAAGGGTATGTTTTACAATAAAATAAGATTGGTAAATTGAAGGTGCATTGTGATCTTGTAACACCTGACACTGTTGCTTATAAAAAAAAATCGGTATCGGCCAAAATCGGAATCGGCAGTTCAGACTTTCAAAAAATCGGTGATCGGTGATCGGCCTGAAAATTGAAATCGGTGCACCCCTAGTCTCAAGTCATCTGCAGCCTCTAACATGTTTCCCTCTAGGATTTCCTGAATTTAGCTTGAGACATCTTGTCATCTCTGACCCACTTCCCTGTTCATGATGAAGAATCTCCCACAGCATGGCGCTGCCACCACCATGTTACACAATGGAGATGATGTGTTCAGGGTGATGTGCAGTGTTAGTTTTCACAGTGTTTTGTATTTGGGAAAATGTAAAACTTTGGTCTGATCTGAGCTCCTTCTTCCCCATGTTTACAGTCCCTACATGGTTTGTGTGAAATGTCAAAAATGTATTCTTATGTTTCTATCAACCAGTGGCGAATTTAGACTCTTTTGTGGGGTGCTCAAGCACCCCACAATTTTAACTCAGCACCCCTAAAAAAATAAAGAAACCATCATGAGGATTTTATAAGGAAACGGTTCTCAAACCTTAGATTCACCAAAATATTGAATAAATTTGAAATAAATATGGAATAAATGATGACACTCTTAAACGGGCCAGTAAAATCTGAATTTTTTTTTGCACTAGTCAGATCCTCAACACCACCTGTCAGTCAGTCCAGTAGACTGGTCAGCAACTGATCAATCAAGGATCTAAATTTTTCCCTAAGAGAACGCCCCTTACCTGCAGGAGCTCCGCCCACTTTTCCTCCAACAACTTTGTCAGGGTTTTGCATTATGAACGTTTTGCAGTCAAGAGATTTTGTGAAAAAGCCTCAGAAAAATGGTTAAATGTTGTTAGTGGAGAACAAGTAATTCAGACGTGTTAATCTGAGTGGTTAGAGGGTGGAAAACAACAAAGTCCATGCTCAATAATACAGGTATACAATCCAACATTTTTCAGTCAGGTCATCTGGACAGTTTCTTTTTTTGTGCTGAAACATTTCACCTTCCATCCGGAAGACTTCATCAGTCAAGAAAACACACAACAAAACTGATTCTTCACCCAACAGCTTACTCCAAAGTGGAACAAACCAGTTTTGTTTGTGATTAGATGGTCTCTTTGGTACGCCCCTCCTCCATTGCCTCTTCAATCCTCCAACCTGCTCGTCATTAGCTATGTGTCTCTCAAGTCTGATCTTGGAAGCTAAGCAGAGTTGGGCCTGGTTAGCACATGATGAGAGACTGCCTGGGAATACCAGGTGCTGTAAGCTTTTGGACTGCTCACAAACCACACCAGGGTTGTGGGACGTTGTTCAAGCCAAGAGCCATTGTCAGTACTGGGGGCTAAGCACCTCCAAAGGTCAGATGCTAGAATCGCCCCTGCTATCAACGATGGCTTTCTTCTTGTTAATCTTCTGATTAGTGAACTGCAGGATTAGTATTTGTCCTGAAGACAGACTGTCTCACTTCAGTTATGGATCTCTGTAGCTCCTCCAGAGTCACCATGGGGTTTCTTAGCTGCTTTCCAGATTAATATTCCCTTCGCCCAGCCTGTCAGTGTAGGCGGGCGGCCATGTCTTGGAGGACCTGCCATTGGGTCATTTTCTTTCCATTTTCAGATGAAGGATTGAACAGAGCTCTGTGAGATGTTCAAAGCTTGGGATAGTTGTATAACCTAACTCTGCTTTAAACGTTTGAAAAACTTTATCCTTGACCTGACTGGTGTGTTCCTTGGTCTTCATGATGCCTTTTGATCACAAATGTATTTTTCTATTTCAATGTTATTTATTCAGTTAATCTCACTGAGACATTGTCTCGTCCTCAGGAGAGAGACCAGTTTAATGTTCTGTAACAAACCGAGGCCTTCGCAGACCCGATGGGTGAAATTAAATGACACGCAGGTGGGCTCTATTCATTCGGTGACTTCTGAAGGCAGCTGGTTGCACTGAACTTTGGGTCGGGTTGAATACAAATGCACACAACACTTCTCCAATTTTTATTTGTAAAATAATAATAATAATAATTTCTTTCATCATCAAAATTAGTTGTTACTTTTTGATGTTCTGTCATATAAAATTGCAGTAAAAGTTTTTGTAGTTTGTGGTTTTAACATGACAAAATGTGGAAAAGTTCAAGGCATATGCATATGCTATTAGACGTGGTCTTTTAAGTTACATTTTTATTTCTTAGTGGTGGTTTCAGCAGCTTTGAACATAGTTAACAGTTTCCTGAGGTCAGCCTTGTAGATATGTTGAATTAACATGTAAACAATGACAGAACAATTACTGAGATGTTCTTTACTCCAAATACCAAAAACACAGCATCAAACCTGAAGTAAAACTTAGAGCCAGCAAATAAATATCCTTAAAGGTACTTTAAGGACAGCGTTCAGCTCTGACACCCAGAGTTCACCTCATCATATCAAGCTGTGAGCTTGCAATAAAAGTGCTTTTGTTTTTCTTTAATAAAATAAAGTTCTTAAAATGTATCTTTCTAATTAAAATCCTGCTTTGTTTAAACAGTTGAATAATCTGATCTGCCCCACCCTGGCATCCTGCGTCTGCAGGAAACCCATCAAGTTAAGTAGATAAGACTTTAAAGGCTTTTTATGGACATTTAAGTCCACAGTAAACAAAGCGATGACACACCGAGTTTATCATGATCCATTTCAAAGGATCCTCAATTGTCGGTTGTTTAGTAGTTAGAGCATCTGTGCCACATAGGATTTATGTCTCCTTTCAGGGTCTCAAATACTTGAAGGAACGCATTTCACCCACCGCCTTAAATGTCAGTTTTAGGCTAAATTCATCTTATGATGAAAGAAACTCAACATTAACTCTGTGCACAACTGCTTGCAATAACATCACGTACAGAGTGTGTTCCACATTTTAACTCACTGTCTGTAAAACTGACTAATTTATAGCCAGCTTAGTAAATGGTAAATAGACTGTACTTATATAGCACCTTTCTATCTAATCAAGATACTCAAAGCTCTTTACACTACAATCTGTGTCCTCGTTTACCCATTCATACAGCTCTATACTAGATCTATTCAGAGCTACAGTACCTGAATGTTCAGACGACACTCACACTTTGTCCTGCTGTTAGTCCACATCTTAATGTTTTGATTTTTAAATATAACAACCTTAAATTGATTTGAAATTTAGTGTAGCTAAACATCATGACCAACACAGACTGAGAGAACTACTGTAAATATGTCACAATATTTTGGTTAAAAAATATATATTAACTGTTACAGTCAACACTGTCTGTTGACAAATATTACTATTAACTACTATTAATATAATACAGTACCCAATATTGTGAAAGTCTCAGAAAGTAACCTCAATGTACAACTCAAACATATCCAACCTGAACAAAGCTACAACTCAATCAGTTTCTCAAACTGAGATAAATTTGGTTTGGTCCTCGCTGAGACTCGTCCTCAACACTCTGAGATCTCACAATGTAGCAGAGTTACATTTACAATGGCTGTAGATCTATCTATCTATCTCAACACACAATACTTTTACTTCACAACTCTGGAATAGGGGCAGCACGGTGGCTCAGTTTGTAGACCTGATGTCTCTCAGCAAGAACACCGCCGGTTCAAAATCCCGGCTCAGGACCTTTCTGGGTGGAGTTTGCATGTTCTCTCCGTGCTGCATGGGTTTTCTCTGAGTACTCCAGTTTCCTCCCACAGACCAGAAATATGTATGTTAGGCTGACTGGTAACTCTAAAGTGTCCCTAGGTGAGAGAGTGAATGATTGTGTGTCCCTGTGATGGACTGGAGACCTGTCCAGGTGTCCCCTGCCTCTCGCAGTGATGGCTCAATATGGGCACCAGTGACCCCCGTGACCCCAAAAAGAAGAATGGATGGATGGCTGGATGGATGGATGGCTGGCTGGATGGATGGATGGATGGATGGATGGATGGATGGATGGCTGGATGGATGGATGGATGGATGGATGGATGGATGGATGGATGGATGG
>NW_023619079.1:0-12622 GCF_014905685.2 Nematolebias whitei
CATTTTCTATAATTATAGTTCAACCCTGGAAGAAAGACACACACACATTTTGTTTAACATGACATTTGAATTGCTTGATAGGAAATATAAAAAGGTATAAAAATATGAAATCCAACAACGCTTTCAAATGTGTCTGAGGGCATGTTTTCAAGCTTCTTCATGTTTCTGAAAAGATGTTTACAAGCTTGACACTGTGTCCAAAGGGATGTTTTCATGCTTGCCAATGTATCTAAAGGGATGATTTCAAGCTTGCCAATATGTTTGAAGTGATGTTTTTAAGCTTTCCACTATGTCCAAAGGGATGTTTTCAAGCTTGCAAACGTGTCTTATGGGATGTTTTCAAGTTTGCCAATGTGACTTTATGGGTTGTTTTCAAGCTTGCCACTTTGTCCAAAGGGTTGTTTTCAAGCTTGCAATCGTGTCTGAGGGGATATTTTCTAGCTTGCCAAAGTGTCTGAAGGGTTGAGTACAAGCTTGCCACTATTTCTGAAGTGACGTTTTTTAGCTTGCCACTGTGTCCAAAGGGATGTTTTCAAGCTTGCCACTATGTCTGAAGAAATGTTTTCAAACATGTATTTTATGTCCAAATTGATGTTTTCAAGCTTGCAAATGTGTCTGAGGGCATGTTTTCAAGCTTGTTCATGTTTCTGAAAAGATGTTTACAAGAATGTCAATATGTTGTGAAGGGATGTTTTAAAGCTTGCCACTATGTCCAAACGGATGTTTTCTAGCTTGCCAATGTATCAGAAGGGATGATTTCAAGCTTGCCATTGTGTTTAAAGTGATGTTTTTAAGCTTGCAGTCGTGTCTTAAGGGATGTTTTCAAGTTTGCCTATGTGACTTTATGGGATGTTTTCAAGCTTGCCACTTTGTCCAAAAGGGTTGTTTTCCAGCTTGCAACGTGTCTTAAGGGATGTTTTCAAGCTTGCCAATGTGTGAGATGCAATGTTTTCAAGCATGTAAATTATGTCCAAATTGATGTTTTCACGCTTGCAAATGTGTCTGAGGGGATATATTCTAGCTTGCCAATGTGTCTGAAGGGTTGTTTACAAGCTTGCCACTATGTCTGAAGTGATGTTTTTTTAGCTTGCCACTGTGTCCAAAGGGATGTTTTCAAGCTTGCAAACTTTTCTGATAGTATGTTGTCAAGCTAGCCACTATCAATCAACCTTTATTTATACAGGTAAATCCCATTGAGCCTCGATGACTCATTTACAAGAGAGACCTGATTTCAACAAAGAAAGATGACAACAATGGACAACAGCAACAACAATAAACAGTTATAAAAACTCATACTACAGTTTTTTTTTGTTTTTTTTTAACAATAGGATGGCTAAAAGGAAAAAGGTAACAAAACAAAAAACAGCTAGATTCCAAGACAAATGTAGAAAACTAAAAACAGGAACATGTCTGCATTGGACCCTGCCAGGAGTCCAACAGATTCTTAAAGACACTTAGAGAGGTCAAGGTCGAGAGCTTCAAATCTTATTGTAAGATATTCCAGGAAACAGGAGCGGAGTAGGAGAAGGCCCTTTTGCCTAGTTCAGTCCTCACTGAGGGAACACTGCAGGTAATAATGTCCTGAGAGCGCACTCCGTAGCTGCACTCACGCAGAGACATGTAGGAGGAGATGTATGAAGGCAACAGACCAAGAAGTGATTTAAAGATGAAAATATACCAGTGAGAGAGTCTGCGTGAAGTTAATGATGTCCAGTTAATCAGTGAATACAGTGTGCAGTGGTGGGTACGATAATCACAGCCAGTTATGAATCTTAGTGCACCATGATAGACAGCATCCAACATCTGCAGGGTTCTTGTAGGAGCGTTCATGTAAATAATGTCACCATAATCAATGGAGGGAAGGAAAGTCACAGATACAATGCGTTTTCTAGCATTCAGGGTTAGACAGGATTTGTTTCTGAAAAAGAAACCCAGTTTAACTTTCAGTTTCTTTACCAAGTTTTCCACATGGAGCTTAAAAGAAAGATGTGAGTCGACCAAGATACCCAAATATTTATAGGAATCAACAAACTCAATGGGGACACCATTTGAGGATAAAATCGGAGGAAGAACTGCTGGGACCAACTTCCTATTTGAAAAAAGCATCCCTTTGGTTTTTTCGTCATTTAGGACAAGTTTGAGGCGAAACAAATCAGTCTGGATGTAGTTAAATGCAGATTTCAAAAGCTGGAAAGCCTTAGCAACTGTTTTAGCTCGACAATAAACAACTGTGTCGTCAGCATAGAAATGTATTAGGGATGTTTTTACCTACATTATGTATGTAGATTGTAAAGAGGGTGGGTCCTAAGACTGAGCCTTGTGGTACACCATTGTTGACTGTTAAATAACTGGAGGAAGTACCATTATGTTGAACACATTGCCTCCGGTCTGAAAGATAGTTAGAGAACCAACCAATGGTGTGTTCTGAGAAACCAATTTCTGAGAGTTTATGACACAAGATGTTATGATCCACAGTGTCAAAAGCTTTAGACAGGTCTAAGAAAAGTGCAGCACAATAATCCTTAGCATCCAGTGCTTCAACAACGTCATTAAGAACCTTCAGTGAAGCAGTGGTTGTGCTGTGTTGTTTCCTGAAACCAGATTGATGTGGAGGTAAGATGTTAAATGAGTCCAGGTAATCTTTGATTTGAGAGTTTATCAGTTTTTCTAGAACCTTGGCTAAAATGCAGAGTTTAGAGATTGGTCGATAGTTGTTCAGTGAGGTGGGGTCACCTCCTTTCAGCAAAGGAAGAACAAAGGCTGTTTTCCAAGTGTCTGGGATGGAGTTTTGTCTTATGGAGAGATTGAAGATGTGGGTCACAGGGACTGTGATGATATGAGCAGCCAGCCTTAAGAAATAAGGTGGAAGTTCATCTGGACCTGCAGATTTTTTAGGATCAAGACCTTTTAACAGTTTATTGACCTCACTGACTGAGAATGGAGAAAAAGAGAAGCTGTGATTAACTGAGGATTGATTTGTAGGGGGGATTTGATTTGTAGAAGTTTGGTTATTAAGTGAAGTGGCTGATTTTCCATTAGTAACTGTGTCAAATAAAGAACCAGAAGCAACAAAATGTTTGTTGAAACAGTTCAGGATCTCGTGCTTATTTGACACAGGAACAGAGTTAATGAGAAGTTGTGATGGGAGGTCAGATGATTGGGGGGTGCCTGAGAGAGATTTAATTGTTTTCCAGAATCTGTTAGGGTCATTTAGATTTTTGGAAGTCTGAGATAAGAAATAGTTGCGTTTTGCTGCTTTAACAGCAGTTGTGCATTTATTCCTCATCTGTCGAAAACTCAACCAATCAGTGTCTGAGCCAGATTTTCTCGCTGCGGCCCAAAGATGATCTCTCCTGTGCAGGAGGTCAGCTAGCTCTGGAGTAAACCAGGGGCTGTCTCGTCCCTTTATTCTGAACTGACGAAAAGAAGCATGTATGTTCAGGAAATAAATGAAATTATTATGAAAATAGTTCCAAGCGGAGTTCACGTCATCAGTTAACAGAATACGATGCCAGTCTAAGTGAGACAGATCCCAGAGGAATGACTGTTCACAGAAATGTTTCAGATCCCTTTTTTGAATTAATCTGGGCTAAGAAGGTGGAAGTTTACTATTTCTTAAAGCCACTGTCACACAATGATCACTCAAAAGATCAGCGAATACACCTGTACCAGGGAATTTGTGAGGCATATTAGTTAGAAACAGGTCTAAGATGGAGGAATTGTCAGGGTGGCTTTTATTTAATCTGGTGGGGGAGTCGATCAGTTGGGTTAAATTAAAAGACAAGCAACATTCCTTGAATTTGTCACAGAGGGGGGTCGACTTACACCAATCAATGTTAAGATCTCCAGCTAAAAAGACCTCTTTGAATTTTAAATTACCAAGGAATTCCTTAATGGCATTTAATGCCTCAGGTGAAGCTGATGGTGGACGATAGCAGCAGACTACAGTTATAACCTGGCCTCCATTCAAGGTGATGTTTACAGATAAGGCTTCAAACTGATTTGGAATTGTTTTGGAAGACACAAGACTTGAAACCAGAGAATCTCTAATGTAAATAATGACTCCACCCCCCCTTTTTTGACAATCACAGCAGTAGAAGTTAAATCCATTGATTGCCACGTCATTATTCATTACAGATTTGTTGAGCCAGGATTCAGAAATAAAGATAACATCAGCCCCAGAAGAACTGACCAGGATTTTCACAGCATCAAGTTTTTTCAGAAGGCTACGAGCATTTACATGCAGAAAATGGAGCCCAGAGGCGTTTTTAAAGTCATTTGGTGTGCTGTAATTAGTGGGGGGTCCAGGGTTGGGCTGAATCCCTGAGAGCAGTAACAACATTATTATCAGACATTTTCTTGAGTTTTTTGTGACTGATGTGTAATTACAGGAGTTAACAGTGAGACAATTAGCCCCCATAATTGAACCATGAGAAACATTAATGAAGACGTGATCATTCAGAACCCAAAAACAGTGAAAGTTGCAGTGATGGACAGATCCAGGTGTATTAACAAGATTCAGTGACTCCAGATAATCTGAGAACTGAAAATAGTGACAATAATAATAATGATGCAGAAAAGTTTCAGACTATGTCTGAAGCAATGTTTTCAAACATGTAATTTATGTCCAAATTGATGTTTTCAAGCTTGCAAATGTGTCTGAGGGCATGTTTTCAAGCTTGTTCATGTTTCTGAAGAGATGTTTACAAGCTTGTCAATATGTCTGAAGGGATGTTTTAAAGCTTGCCACTATGTCCAAACGGATGTTTTCAAGCTTGCCAATGTATCAGAAGGGATGATTTCAAGCTTGCCAATATGTTTAAAGTGATGTTTTTAAGCTTGCAATTGTGTCTTAAGGGATGTTTTCAAGTTTGCCAATGTGACTTTATGGGATGTTTTTTAAAGCTTGCCACGTTGTCCAAAGGTTTGTTATCAAGCTTGCAATTGTGTCTGACGGGATATTTTCTAGCTTGCCACTATGTCTGAAGTGATGTTTTTAAGCTTGCCACTATGTCCAAAGGGATGTTTTCAAGCTTGCTAATGTGGGAGATGCAATGTTTTCAAGCATGTACATTATCTCCAAATTGATGTTTTCACGCTTTCAAATGTGTCGGAGGGGATGATTTCAAGTTTGTCCATGTTTCTGAAGGGATGTTTACAAGCTTGCCAATATGTACCAATAGTTGTTTTCAAGCTTGCAAACTTTTCTGATAGTATGTGGTCAAACTTGCCACTATGCCAGAAACAATGTTTTTAAACATGTAATTTATGTCAGAATTGATGTTGTCAAGCTTGTAAATGAGTCTGAGGGCATGTTTTCAAGGTTTTTCGTGTTCTGAAGAGATGTTTAAAAGCTGGCCAATATGTCTGAAGGGATATTTTCAAGCTTGTTACTATTTCGGAAATGATGCTTTCAACCTAGCCATTTTGTCTGAAAAAAATGTTTTCAAGTTTTCCAACGGGTTGTTTTCAAGCTTGCAAACGTGTCTTAAGGGATGTTTTCAAGATTGCCATTGTGTGAGATGCAATGTTTTGAAGCATGTAAATTATGTCCAAATTGACGTTTTCAAGCTTATAAATGTGTCCGAGGGGATGTTTTTAAGCTTGCAAACGTGACTCATGGGATGTTAACAGCTTGCCCTTATGTCCAAACAGATATTTTCTAGCTTGCCAATATGTCTGAAAGGATGTTTACAACCTTGCCAATATGTCAGAAGCAATGTTTTCAAACATGTAATTTATGTCCAAATTTATGTTTTCAAGCTTGCAAATATGTAAGAGGGCATGTTTTCAAGCTTGTTCATGTTTCTGAAGAGATGTTTACAAGCCTGTCAATATGTCTGAAGAGATGTTTTTAAGCTTGCCACTATGTTCAAACGGATGTTTTCAAGTTTGCAATATAGTCTAACGGGATATTTTCTAGCTTGCCACTATGTCTGAAGAGATGTTTTTAAGCTTGCCACTATGTCCAAAGGGATGTTTTCAAGCTTGCAAACGTGTAATAAGGGATGTCTTCAAGCTTGCCAATGTATTAGATGCAATGTTTTCAAGCATGTAAGTTATGTCCAAATTGATGTATTCACGCTTGCAAATGTGTCTGAGGGGATAATTTCCAGCTTGCCGATGTGTATGAAGGGTTGTTTACAAGCTTGCCACTATGTTTGAGGTGATGTTTTTTAGCTTGCCACTATGCCAATCCACTTGCCAATCCACCATACATACATATGTACATACATACATACATATATACATATACATACATACATACATACATATATATTTATACATACATAAATATACATACATACATACATATATATATATATATATATATATATATATATATATATACATACATATACCTACATACATACATACATATATATTTATACATACATACATATACATACATATATTCATACATATATATATATATATATATATATATATATACATACATATACATACATACATACATACATATACATACATTATATACATATACATACATATATATGTACATACATACATTTATATACACATATATATATATACATATATATACATACACATATATATTTATTTACATATACACATATATATATATATACACATTTACATACGTATATACACTCACATATATATATATATATATAAATATATACACATATGCATACAAATATACATATACATACGCATATACATTTATATATATATATATTTATATATGTGTATATATTCATAAAGATACATATATATACATACATACATACATACATGTATATACATACATACATACATATATACACATACATACATATATACATACATCTATTCACATACATACATCAATCAATCAGTCAACCTTTATTTAGACAGGTAAATCCCATTGAGCCTCGAGGACTCATTTACAAGAGAGACCTTATTTCAACAAAGAAAGATGACAACAATGGACAACAGCAACAAAAATTTTTCTTATAAAAAGTCATACTGCAGGGTTTTATTTTCTTCTTTTTTTACAAGTAGGATGTCTAAAAGGAAAAGGTAAAAAAACAAACAAAAAAAAAACAGCTAGATTCTAAGGCGAATGTAGAAAACTAAAAACAGGAACATGTCTGCATTGGTCCCTGCCAGGAGTCGAACAGATTCTTAAAGCCACTTAGAGAGGTCAAGGTCAAGAGCTTCAAATCTTTTTGTAGGATATTAGGAGAATGCCCTTTTGCCTAGTTCAGTCCTCATTGAGGGAACTTTGCAGGTAATAATGTCCTGAGAGTGCACTCCGTAGCTGCACTCACGCAGAGACATGTAGGAGGAGATGTATGAAGGCAACAGACCAAGAAGTGATTTAAAGATGAAAATGTACCAGTGAGAGAGTCTGCGTGAAGTTAATGATGTCCAGTTAACCAGTGAATACAGGGTGCAGTGATGGTACGATAATCACAGCCAGTTATGAATCTTAGTGCACCATGATAGACAGCATCCAACATCTGCAGGGTTCTTGTAGGAGCGTTCATGTAAATAATGTCACCGTAATCAGTGGAGGGAAGGAAAGTCACAGAAACAAGGCGTTTTCTAGCATTCAGGGTTAGACAGGATCTGTTTCTGAAAAAGAAACCCAGTTTAACTTTCAGTTTCTTTACCAAGTTTTCCACATGGAGCTTAAAAGAGAGATGTGAGTCGACCAAGATACCCAAATATTTATAGGAATCAACAAACTCAATGGGAACACCATTTGAGGATAAAATCGGAGAAAGAACTGCTGGGACCAACTTCCTATTTGAAAAATAGTGCCGTTTGGTTTTGTCGGCATTTAGGACAAGTTTGAGGCGGAACAAATCTGTCTGGATGTAGTTGAATGCAGATTTCAAAAGCTGGAAAGCCTTAGCAACAGTTTTAGCTCGACAATAAACAACTGTGTCATCAGCATAGAAATGTTTGGATGCATTAGGGATGTTTTTACCTACATTATGTATGTAGATTGTAAAGAGGGTGGGTCCTAAGACTGAGCCTTGTGGTACACCATTGTTGACTGTTAAATAACTGGAGGAAGTGCCATTATGTTGAACACATTGCCTCTGGTCTGAAGGATAGTTAGAGGACCAACCAATGGTGTGTTCTGAGAAACCAATTTCTGAGAGTTTATGACACAAGATGTTATGATCCACAATGTCAAAAGCTTTAGACAGGTCTAAGAAAAGTGCAGCACAATAATCCTTAGCATCCAGTGCTTTGTAAGATGAAAATATATCTGTGATATTTTCATAAATTAAACGGATTCTTTCATTTTTCTGGACTGAATAATATCGTGCATTGAATAATTAAATGTAACGTGAGACGTTAATTTTCTTTGACCCATCAAATGAATGCGGTCATTTATTAACAGAATCAAAGTTTAACATCAAACATTTACATTAATTTGGCAAATTGATTTCAACAACAACATAATTAATTAGTAAGCTTTACAATTAGGAAACCATACGGCCATGATTTCCCTTGCAACTTTAACCCAACAGACATTTCTGAAAATATCTGGATGAATTACTGGCAAGATAGAAGAGTTTTAAAGATGGAAATGAAGTTTAAATGGAGAGGAAAAGATGGATGAGTGAATATGTATCGATATCAGAAGGGCACGCTCCATTGGATCTCAGCTTCCTCCTCGGTACACTTAGGTAGTGTAAATCGACTCTTTACCTGTAGAAGGTGTCTCCACTGGTACGGAGTTCCATTTAACGCACCCTTTCAGCGTCTCCGTAGGAACAGCTGTGAATCGTCCGAAGTAGTGACGGTATTCCGTCCGACACACGTTCACCTCTCGGTTGGGCTCACATGAGTTGTGAGTCCGTCAGAGTTCCACTCAGATGTGGAAGATTGCATAATTCCCACAAGACTCGGAAGAACTGCGGATCATGTCTGGAACCTCCTGTTCTCTCCAGTACTTTTTCTGTTCGGTTCTGCTCTCCGAACTGAACTGCTCTCCCACCGCACTCTGCTCTGGCTCAAACTAGGAAGTGTTGAACCTTTTAAAGAGTTCTGTTTCCGGTTCATTTGGGAACTTCCTGATTGGCTGAAAGCGCTAATCAGGGGTGTGTTTTTGTGACGTAAGAGGTCACTAGAAGTCAGAAAAACAGAAAGAATGTTTTGGAACAGACAGAAAATGTTTTTGAGACAGACAAGAGAAATGTTTAGGCGAGTTGGGGGAAAACAGGTGCCAGCTTCTCTATTTACGTCTGAGAGGATTTAAAAACATGACAGTTCGTTCCAACAAACTTGTTTGCGTTTGTCTCCAACCTTGGACCAACTTACACTTGCTCATTTCAGTCAGAAAATCAGAAAATGCACAATTACTCTGTAACACATTCTAACTTGATTTCTACTTTGAATGAGGATTAAAAATTCATTAATACTGTTTCACAGTTGATTTAAAATGAGTAGTTCACTTCAACATTTAAAAATGGTTTGAACTAAACACACTTTGATTATCAAAACATTTGTAAAATAGTAATGATAATAAAAAAGAGTGTTCTTTCAATTGATCAGTGCAGGACACATTTAGAAAGTCTCTGGATGAACTTAATCTTGTGTTTCTGGACTCAAATCAATGAAATAACAGTTCTTGTCCCAGGAAGGCCCTCAAGGTCAGGATTTGACCTGAGGCTTAGTTCACTACAGTCCCCCCTTTGGAAATCATCGCCTGTCCATGGGGATGAATTCTAACATGAACTTACGCCTTCGAATGTCCTTGAGCTTGATGTAATCCAGCAAGGAAAACAAATGTCAAAGGAGGTAATCCACAATGTTTTTGGTAATTCCATTGTGTTGATGGTAATTCCATAATGTTGTTGGTAATTCCATTGTAGCAATGCTTTAACCCCTTGGAAACAGAGTCTGTAATCCATTGGAAAAAGTCATATAATCCACAACGGTAAATCCACAACGAATGGAGGTGTTGATTGATCAGCATACAGAGGGGTTCCCTTGGATTGAACTGAAGATGCGGCCACTGGATGAAGAGTGGAGACCAACGTCAGGATTGCAGGTCTCCTCCAGCGAAGGTCATCGCTGGATGGCGTCCAGTCGGTGCCGTTCTGGTTCAATGTGTCATGCAATTATGTGGTTTAAGGTGGGCTTATGAAGGGGATTTTACATAAGGCCTTAACCTATATGCACCTGGTGTGTAAGCTATTATGATTGGGAACAGCTACAGCTATCAGTTAAGGGGTGGAACATGCTGAAAAGGGTAACTATAGGGGTTTATACCTATAGAAGGGCATTCCAAACTATTTTTCCATTCCTAACTTGGTTTAAGTTAGCTTTACATGGCAAAATATAGTTTGGTTCAATTGTCTGTTGTCTTTTAGACAAACGACTTGAGATTGGGTGTTTGGTTTCCCCATAAATGTTTTTGGAGTCTATGGCGAGACTCATCAAAAAGAATTAGCTATCCCCCCGAATAGAATTGTTCGAGTAGGTTCGGCTTAAGCGTTGTGAGACCAATGTAGATTATGGTACTTAAGGTAGCATTAATCTACATCGACTCCGCAAAGATTACATTTTAACAAATGAACTGCATGTTGGCATAGTTAAAGGCCTCTTAGTCTCTAACTTAACTACACACAAAATTCATTCTTGCTTGGGGTGTTCAGAAACAATACCAAAAACCAATTAAACGATGTCTCAACATCGACAAAAACAGTGACTAAGCAACCAGTAAAACAACGTTTCAACATTGACAAAAGTAGTGATTAAGCAACTAGAAAACGACGTTTCGGTGCGTCACTCACTCTGAATGTCAGATTTGATCACGTTATCGCGTCTGGTAACATTACCCTAACTGGCGTCACCCCCCTTCGGTCATGGGAGACCGCGAACACGGGTGAGGACGTCGCTCCATGAGATAAAGTTAGGTTGTCCTTGAATAGTTTTAACTGTTTGCGCAGCTGAAAGAGGACTTTAAGGTCTGGATTGGAATCCAGTTCGCCTTTCGATGGAGTGTATTTGTCTGGGTCAGTCAGATACAGTATCATCGAGTTAATTGCAGGATCCAACTTCTGAAGTTGGATGATGTCTGGGTCAGTTGAAAATGACTTTTCATATTTTAAAAGAACTTGGCGAAGTTTGTCTCTTTCTTCATCAGATGTCAGAGCGTCGGCTTGGGCGACCACCTGATCAATCTGTGATGAGACTGATAAGGGTTCTTGCTCCATGGGGAGCTCCAACGAATCCCTTTCTGAGTCGTCGGACCTGTCTATGGGTAAGACACCATAGGTTTGAGGCCCTTGGTCGACATCATCGGTTGAGAAAAGAGCTATGGCCTGTGTTGGTTTTGTGAACCATACTGGCCCAGCTTCTTGACTCGGTACCAGGTTATCTGGGAGTCCTCCCAGAAATGGAATGCCTAGTTCAAAATCATGAAAATCAGTGGAAATCAACCATCCTAGCATAACAAAAAAGGTTGAATCATGTCATCTAGACTTCGTTTTTTTTGTTAAAAAGAAACGTTTCGCCCCTCATCCAAGAGGCTTCGTCAGTCTGAGGCCTAGCCATCTGGTATTACCCAGAAGCCACCCTGACTCTTGTGTTTCAAGCCTGCCTCAGATACCCCTGAAGTCTGGCCTTTTCACTAAGAAACCAATAGTGAAAAGGCCAGACTTCAGGGGTATCTGAGGCAGGCTTGAAACACAAGAGTCAGGGTGGCTTCTGGGTAATACCAGATGGCTAGGCCTCAGACTGACGAAGCCTCTTGGATGAGGGGCGAAACGTTTCTTTTTAACAAAAAAACGAAGTCCAGATGACATGATTCAACCTTTTTTGTTGTTATATACCTGGATGACTGAGAAAACAAACTTTGTGCATCCTAACATAGTGTTTTTTGGGATCATCACCTCATCCGTGCCTGTGTTACACACAGCAATAGATGTGGTCCTGGAGTCAAGGCTCACTTGGTTCGTGGCTTCCACGGACAGTCCCAAGTTGAAAAATGCTGGAGAAGGTTGAAAATATGCCTGTTTATGGCTAATAGCTTGTCCAGCTATGATGTGGATTCGCACCATTAGGTTAATCACCTGAGGTGGTACTGTGGTGGTTTGGTTGCTAGCAACCTGGCAGGCCTCTGGAATGGTCTGCCCAGCCTTAAGGTTTGCTGTGTCTAGCACAGGAGGATCCTTTGTGGCTGGTTTTAGGGACCACAGCACCTTGTTGATGGTGTCCACGTGGACACCCAACCTTACCAAAACGTCAGAGCCTATGTAGGATGCATGTGGTAAGTTTGGATCACGAGAAACGGGTGAACCAGTTGTCGTTGGTTCCAGTTCAGTTTTAGGTTAATGCGGTCATCACCTGTGAACTATTGGGAACTAATGGAAAGCGGAAAGCTTTTTTAATTAGTTCTAGACCAACGTGTTTGTGAACCAAGATTTCATAAAAAGCTTGGTTAATTGTTGATTTATCTGTCCACAGCGACAGAACAGCATCCTTGGTGTGGGACCCTTGGATCTCTACACCTTTAACTACCAGTGGTAGGTAGTGTTTGGTGGACTCTGACTGCTCCAGCTCACAGAGGAGGCTGTCTTGTTGGGTCAGAGTTTGGACCACCGGGTGGGTCTCTTTGGTTTCACATGAT
>NW_023619079.1:12722-14573 GCF_014905685.2 Nematolebias whitei
CAGCACCTTGTTGATGGTGTCCACGTGGACACCCAACCTTACCAAAACGTCAGAGCCTATGTAGGATGCATGTGGTAAGTTTGGATCACGAGAAACGGGTGAACCAGTTGTCGTTGGTTCCAGTTCAGTTTTAGGTTAATGCGGTCATCACCTGTGAACTATTGGGAACTAATGGAAAGCGGAAAGCTTTTTTAATTAGTTCTAGACCAACGTGTTTGTGAACCAAGGTTTCATAGAAAGCTCGGTTAATTGCTGATTTATCTGTCCACAGAGACAGAACAGCATCGTTGGTGTGGGACCCTTGGATCTCTACACCCCTAACTACCAGTGGTAGGTAGTGTTTGGCGGACTCTGACTGCTCCAGCTCACAGAAGAGACTGTCTTGTTGGGTCAGAGTTTGGACCACTGAGTGGGTCTCTTTGGTTTCACATGATGTCAGAGGAGTACTCACCGGGCTCGTGTCCTCGGCTGAGGAGTCCTTTGCGCCTTCCGCGGTACCTGCTGTTAGGCAGTTTGTGTTACACTCCGGAGGCATATCTATTGGCAGTGGTTTGCTCACCTTTGCCCACATCGTTTGATCACCATAATCTATAATCGCGTCGAAGCGATTTATAAAATCCTGGCCAACCAAAAATGGGAATGAGTCAACACGAGACACGTGTACCGGGTGGTATAGTGTCATTCTGCCAACCTGCATGTGAACCATTGCTACAGCTGTCAGGGTTGTCCTCTTCTCTGAGAGACCCTGCATTTCTATAGCACAATCAGTGAGAGGTATTATCCTGTTAACACCGGCAGCGGCTGTCCTCAGCTCCTCGAACAGCTTAGCTGACATAATTGTTATGTCTGCCCCACCGTCCAGAAGTGCTTCATGTGTGAGGACACGTTCGAGTGTTACTGACAGGTACGCCTTTTTGGCGACCCCCCTTCTGATAAAGTTACACAGAAACCTCTTAGGTTTTTTCTGACGTTTCTTCACACGTTCAGCCTTGTCTGTGTAATCTTGGTAATCTGAGGTAATCCACAATGTTTTTGGTAATTCCATTGTGTTGATGGTAATTCCATAATGTTGTTGGTAATTCCATTGTAGCAATGCTTTAACCCCTTGGAAACAGAGTCTGTAATCCATTGGAAAAAGTCATATAATCCACAATGGTAAATCCACAACGATTGGAAGTGTTGATTGATCAGCATACAGAGGGGTACCCTTGGATTGAACTGTTTATGCGGCCACTGGATGAAGAGCGGAGACCAACGTCAGGATTGCAGGTCGCCTCCAGCGAAGGTCGTCTCTGGGCGACGTCCAATCGGTGCCGTTCTGGTTCAAATGTGACATGCAATTATGTGGTTTAAGGTGGGCTTATGAAGGGGATTTTACATAAGGCCTTAAACTATATGCACCTGGTGTGTAAGCTATTATGGTTGGGAACAGCTACAGCTACCAGTTAAGGGGTGGAACATGCTGAAAAGGGGTAACTACAGGGGTTTATACCTATAGAAAAGGGTTCCAAACTATTTTTCCATTTCTAACTTGGTTTAAGTTAGCTTTACATGGCAAAATATAGTTTGGTTCAAATGTCTGTTGTCTTTTAGACGAACGACTTGAGATTGGGTGTTTGGTTTCCCCATAAATGTTTTGGAAGTCCATGGCGAGACTCATCAAAAAGAATTAGCTATCCCCCCGAATAGAATTTTTCGAGTAGGTTCGGCTTAAGCGTTGTGAGATCAATGTAGACTATGGTACTTAAGGTAGCAATAATATACATTGACTCCGCAAAGATTGCAATTTAGCGAATGAACTGCATGTTGGCATGGTTAAAGGCCTCCTAGTCTCTAACTTAACTTACACAC
>NW_023619080.1:0-4181 GCF_014905685.2 Nematolebias whitei
AACATAGCAGTGGTTTGTGCTGTGTCATTAGGGGCTGGTAGACATTCTACCCATTTGGTAAACGCGCAGGTTACCGTGAGAAAATATTTATTTCCTCTAGAGGTCTTAGTGAGTGGTCCGACCCAGTCAATCTGGAGGTCCGACCATGGAAATGCAATGCCTCTACTATGCAGTGGTGCTCTGTGAAGTGGTCTGGATGGTTGAAACTGGCCACAGATCAGGCACCCTTTTATGTAGTCCTTGACATCCTTTTTCATTCCAGGCCAATAAGCAATCTGTTTTAATGCTTTCAGCGTGGCATTGTCACCCTTATGTCCTGCGGACGGAAGGTCATGTGCATGGACTAACATCACCCCCCTGTGGTCATGGGGGACCACGAACACAGGTGAGGACGTCCGTCCATGAGCGAAAGTTAGGATGCCTTTAAGTAGTTTTAGCTGTTTGCGCAGCTGAAAGAGGACTTTGAGGTCTGGATTGGAATCCAGCTCGTCTTTCGATGGAGTGTATTTGTCTGGGTCAGTCAGATACAGCATCATCGAGTTAATTGCAGGATCCAACTTCTGAAGTTGGATGATGTCTGGGTCAGTCAGCATTGGGCGCACAGAAACTGTGTTATCAGCAGGTTTAGCTGCAGCTTGTGCACGTGTGACTGCCATTACCTCAGTTGTAGCTTGTGACGACTGAGTGTTGAGTAGCCAGGAGGGGTCAAAGGACCACGTGGGTCCGTCAACGGCTCCTTCTTTGGCTAGGGAGTCTGCAAGGTCATTGTAGTGCTTGTCATCGCCTGGGACTCTGGAGTGTCCTGGAACTTTCTTCCAGAATATCTGTAGATCATGTGATGTCACTAAGTGATCACATGTCATGAAAAGCTCTTTGTGTTTTACCACCTTTTTGTTACTTGTGAGAAAACCGTTCTGTTTCCACAGAGCGAGATGACACAAGAAACTGAGTCGAGCATAGTTAGAGTCAGTGCAGATGACTAGCGTCTGGATGGAGCGTTCTACTGCCATCTGTAGGCCTATTAGGATTGCAGCTATCTCAGCGTACTGAGAAGACTGAGAGCCTAATTTATAGCCAAATGTGACCTGTTCTTGGTCCTGGAGGAGTACTCCTCCAACACCAGCTTTGCAGATTGTCTCGTGGTGGAATGAGCATCCATCCACGTACATTGTTGCCATATCTTTGCAGATATTGCTATCAAAGAAGTGGTGATTTGGGTCCTCAGCAGCTGAGGGTTTGCTCACAACCGGCTGTTGGGTGGCTGGTACATCCTGTGTACATTCTTGGCAGATTGCCAAATCAGTGCCCAAGTGCGACTTCTTATTTTGACCGTAGCGGATGTCTAGGTTAAAACTTTGAAGCGCCATTAGCCATGTTGCAACACGTGAGTTTGTCACCACACCATCTCTGATGCGTTGGCTGTTCAGAAACGTTACTGGCTGGTGTTGTGTCTCAACAATAATCCTCTGTCCACCAATATAGCAGGAGAAATGTTTCACTGCCCACACAGTGGTCAATAGAGCCTTCTCACAGTCTGAATACCGTAATTCAGGGCCTGCCATTGTTTTGCTGGCGTAGGCCACAACACGCCTGTCTTTGTCGTGTATTTGGTACAGACCTGCACTCATGCAGTAAGTTGAGAAGCCCACTTCCAAGTAGAACTCTTTGTTGTAGTCTGGGTAGACTAAACATGGGGCTAGCTTGAGCCTGTCTTTGAGAGCGTTCATTGCCTGCTGTTGTGTATCAGTCCAGACAAAAGGAACGTCTTTCTTTAAGAGTTCAGTCAGTGGTTTTGCGAGATCCGCATAATGCTCTATGAACTGGCGAGAGTAGTTACACACTCCCAAGAAACTCTGTAGTTCTTTGAGATTGGTTGGGACTTTGAGGTTGTCTAGGCCTTGGGTGCGAGTCAATTGTGGTTGTACTCCGTCTGGACCTACTAGGAGGCCAACGTAGTCCACTTTGGTTCTGCACCACTGGCACTTTGACAGTGAGATTTTAGCACCAGCAGTTGTTAGCTGATTTAGGACGTGGTCGATCTCAGCCAAATGAGAGTCCAGTGTTGGCTGCCTCAAGAGGATGTCGTCCACGTAGATCAGTGTCCCACGCTCGTGGGCGTCTGGACATGCTTTGTTCAAAAAGATGTTGAACTCTGCAGGTGAGTTAGCGTAACCAAAGGGACACCTGGTAAAGGTGTATTGTTGGCTGCCAAAAGTGAAAGCTAGTTTGTGTTGATCCTCGGCGCGCACAGGGATGGTCCAAAAACCAGAGGCGACGTCGAGGGTCGAGAAGTACTTACCATCGGTGACCTTTGGCAGTTCCTGATGGAGCTGAGTCATTGGCCACCTGGATAAAGGTACTTGTTTATTTAGCTTCCTGTAGTCTATGGTAAGTCTCCACTTACCATTTGGTTTTAAAACTGGCCATAAAGGCGCAGAGTAGGTGCTGTTACATTGTCTGATTATACCTTTGACCAAAAGGTCATCAATGATCTCCTGGACAGGCTGGTGTGCCGCCAGAGGGATCTTGTATTGTCTGACAAATGTTGGCGGTGCGTTGGGTGGGGTTGGGATTCTCACTGCGTGGAGTGAGGTCAACCCACAGTCTGTTGAGTCAGTTGAAAATGACTTTTCATATTTTAAAAGAACTTGGCGTAGTTTGTCTCTTTCTTCATCAGATGTCAGAGCGTCGGCTTGGGCGACCACCTGATCAATCTGTGATGAGACTGATAAGGGTTCTTGCTCCTTGGGGAGCTCCATTGAATCCCTTTCTGAGTCGTCGGGCCTGTCTATGGGCAAGACACCATAGGTTTGAGGTCCTTGGTCGACATCATCGGTTGAGAAAAGGGCTATGGCCTGTGTTGGTTTTGTGAACCATACTGGCCCAGCTTCTTGACTCGGTACCAGATTATCTGGGAGTCCTCCCAGAAATGGAATGCCTAGTTCAAAATCATGAAAGTCGGTTGAAATCAACCATCCTAGCATAGTGTTTTTTGGGATCAGCACCTCATCCATGCCTGTGTTACACACAGCAATAGATGTGGTCCTGGAGTCAAGACTCACCTGGTTCGTGGCTTCCACGGACAGTCCCAAGTTGAAAAATGCAGGAGAGGGTTGAAAATATGCCTGTTTATGGCTAATAGCTTGTCCAGCTATTAGGTGGATTCGCACCATTAGGTTAGTCACCTGAGGTGGTACTGTGGTGTCTTGGTTGCTAGCAACCTGGCAGGCCTCTGGAATGGTCTGCCCAGCCTTAAGGTTTGCTGTGTCTAGCACAGGAGGATCCTTTGTGGCTGGTTTCAGGGACCACAGCACCTTGTTGATGGTGTCCACGTGGACACCTAGCCTTACCAAAATGTCAGAGCCTATATAGGATGCATGTGGTAAGTTTTGGATAACGAGAAACGGGTGAACCAGTTCTCGTTGATTCCAGTTCAGTTTTAGGTTAATGACTCCTTCTGCGGTCATTACCTGTGAACTATTGGGAACTAATGGAAAGCGGAAAGCTTTTTTAATTAGTTCTAGACCAACGTGTTTGTGAACCAAGGTTTCGTAGAAAGCTCGGTTAATTGCTGATTTATCTGTCCACAGAGACAGTACAGCATCGTTGATGTGGGACCCTTGGATCTCTACACCCTTAACTACCAGTGGTAGGTAGTGTTTGGTGGACTCTGACTGCTCCAGCTCACAGAGGAGGCTGTCTTGTTGAGTCAGAGTTTGGACCTCTTGGTGGGTCTCTTTGGTTTCACATGGTGTCAGAGGAGTACTCACCGGGCTCATGTCCTCGGCTGAGGAGTCCTTTGTGCCTTCCGCGGTACCTGCTGTTGGGCAGTCTGTGTCACACTCCGGAGGCGTATCTATTGGCAGTGGTTTGCTCACTTTTGTCCACATTGTTTGATCACCATAATCTATAATCGCGTTAAAACGATTTATAAAATCCTGGCCAACCAAAAATGGGAATGAGTCAACATGAGTCACGTGTACCGGATGGTACAGTGTCATATTGCCAATCTGCATGTGAACCATTGCTATAGCTGTCAGGGTTGTTTTATTCTCCGAGAGACCCTGCATTTCTATAGCACAATCAGATAGAGGTATTATCCTGTTTTTCTCGGCTGCGGCTGTCCTCAGCTCCTCGAACAGTTTAGCTGACATAATTGTTATGTCTGCCCCACCGTCCAG
>NW_023619080.1:4281-9465 GCF_014905685.2 Nematolebias whitei
GTCATCGTTTGTGTGTGTGATTACCCCCCTTTCATCCGATGAGGGGTTGTTTGAGGCAACAACAGCAACGTCTTGGTGTGTTTCACCGACGTCTGTAGTGTTGTCATTCGCGCCCAGAGATGTAATAGTGAGTACCTCACTGCATAGTGCTTTTGGTCGGCTTCCCTTGTCAGTGTGTTTCAAATCTTCTAACATTTCACGCAATTTTTCTGTCTCTTCCGAGCTCAGAGGTGGAGGGCCTTTTTTCTGGGACTTTTGTGATTTTTTCGCCTCGGGACGTTTCGTCCGAGGTGGGAGGCGGCTAGGTACGTCTTTTTGGGGTTCCTCTCGGTTCCCATTTTTTTGCGTCCTCCGCTGATCCCATTTACGATAATCACGTTCGTCCTCTGAAGGAGGAGCCTTTTTGTCCCAGCGTGCACCTTCATGATACGGTTTGTTAGTCTGAAAATACTGCCTTTTTTCTCCTTTTTTAGGAGGAGGTGGCGATGAACGCCTTCCTTCTAATTCTAGGGAGTGGGGTTTAACCTTTACACCAGGAAACACTTCTATGGGCGTCTTGGCATGAGAACGTGCCTCAAACACATTCACAGCACACTGTTTAATCTCACTGATGGATTTTTCTCTGTAATTTGCCATCATTTGCACTGACGTTTGTATGTCAGGGTGGAGATTTTTGCTGAAAACAAATTTAAAACCTTCTTCTTCCTCCATTCCGGTTTCATTTCTGTTACCAAAATAAGCTTGGAAGATTCTTTTGTAATAAACTTTTGGATGTTCAGCTTTACCCTGCGTGACCTTTTCTGCGGCTGGGTATCCAGCTGGTCCTGTGCAGGAGTCGTACTCTTTGATCAGAGCTTCACACAGAAGTTTGTAATCCCTTCTCGTTGCATCTGGTAGACGCTCGATGAAGGTAAACACCTCTCTGTCCGAAGTGAGTCGTATCAGACTGATTTTATCTTCTACCGTAGCATTAGGATAAGATCTCAATCTGAAATCCAGATCTCTGAGGTACGCTTTTGTTCCAGATGAGCCCAACGGTCCAGGAACGAAGCGTTGTACATATTTTGAGATTTTTTGCAAGTCATCCATTGATGGAGAAGATATCAATGGTCTCACATGCGTGATCAGTTGTGGGGGTGTTACTCTGCCCGTTTGTGTAGGTGTTTGGATGGGTCTAAAAGCACCGGGTGAGTAAAGAGGTAGTTGAGGTTTTGGTGTATTACCCCGACTCTGTTCAGGGTCTGGTTTGGATTCCAGGTCACCTTGCCCAACTTCCTGACCTTTTTCTGTTGCTGCTATTAGTTTCGCCTCACATTTTTTTAAATGTTCCTGGGATGTATAATAGTCATCTTCTAAACGCATATGTAGCTGTTGTAGATTTTGTTTATCTATTTTGCATTGTTCCAGTTCCATTTTTGCGAGCTGGAACTCTCTTTGTAGATGTTCATTGTCTGACAACGCAGCTTGATATTGACGGTCCATTTCACTAATCTTCTCATAAGATTGTGTTTGTAATGACGCCTGTTTTTCTGCGAGCTCCTCCTCATGTCTTTTAGACATCCAGACAAGGCGCTCCGACCGTTCATCCAATTCAGCTTTTAGAAGCAGAGAGATTTTTGCTAACCGTTCTTGGCTATGCTTTTTACTCTCTGTCTGTAATGTTCCTGCGGCTAGACTTTCCAGCTCTTCTTGTCTTTGAAGTTCATTGAGTTGTTGTAATTGCTGTATTTGTGTACCAATAATTGGAGTTGTTAAAATATGTAAGGCCCCTAAAATGATATCATCATTTGTATTGGGTTTTAAAGGGTTCTCTTCTTCTTCTTCGCTTGCCATTTTTCTTCTATTTAAAGATTAAACAGGAGAATTTAATGTTTTAGGTTTTTTTTTTTAAAATAAATAAAATCAGCAAAGTCTCTTTGTCTGATATATTTACTCTTATTTAGTGATTTATCAATTAAACGTGCACTATCCTTTTAGCAAATGAGTAAACTTTTTCCAACTTTGTGAAAATCTGTAACTGTTTCTATTTTTTAAAAAGTTAAATTTTATTTTGTACCTTAGTTTTTAAGGGATTACCAGTGAATAAAACTTTTTGGTAAATGCTCTTTGCATAAATACCTTTATAACTTTTAAAATGCAAGATAACAGTATTTATTCAGCTTTGAGGAATGTTTATTAACTCAAAAATGCCTTTTAGAAAAATAAAAACGTTTAATTTCACTCTTTAAACCTAAAAAGCGAGTGAAAACCTGTCTTCTCAAGTTTTTCCAGAAGATGTCAGAACAACCTTAATAATTTCAACTCAGACACTGTTTGTGTTGTCCAGTAGGGGAGCTATCACTTCCTGGGACGTCCGGTCGTTAGCTGTTAGCTAAAATTAGCATCGGCTGGACTCGGTTAAAACCAACATTTCTGAACGGATTTTTTACACAAACGTGGCAAAATTTCAACAAGCACGACTTCTTAGCATGAACATGAGTTTTTGTGGAACAATATTGCAGCTTTATTTAGTGATTTTAAGCACGGCAAAGCTCATTTCCGACATGGGGGAAGTGACGTGACACGTCATTCATCCGGTCGTTAGCTGTTAGCTAAAAATTAGCATCGCTAGCGTTGTTCCAAAACATCATTTAATGACGGATTTTAAACTCTAACGTGGCAAAATGTCAGCGAGTATGCTTCGAAGAACTTAACCAGCGTGTCAAAATACACTTTTAAAGCACTTTTCAGCTTTAAAAAGCAGATTTTATTTCCCTATGAAAACGAATTTTCATTTCCGGGTCACGTGACTGAAATCACCAATGACAAAGCAGCGCAGGGTTGAGAGGAGATGACGTAGCCACGTCAGTTTACCTTCTCAGCAAATCAGAGCGCTCCACAGCAGAAATATTCAACCAATCAGGAAACGTTAAAGCAACCAGCATGCTAGATTAGCATAAAATCAGTTCGTCACTTTTTCGTCTTTTAAACTGTCAAAATGCACTTTTTCTGTTAAAAAATGTAACGAATCAACTCTGAGCTTTGCGGAGTCTGCTACTCCGTGGCACAACGTCTTTTAAACCGTTTAAAACAACTCAAACTTTTTCCAGAACCGAGCCGGACCAGAACCGCATCTGGACCGTCTTTAAACAGAATAGAGCGTTTTCACCCAGCTCATAAGCTTAGCTACACATAACAGTCGTACAATTTCAGCTTTCATAAAGACTTATGACACTATTTTCAGCTTTCTGTGAGCTTCCTGAGCTTCACAGACCAACACGCTAAAACATGCAGCGTTTCGCTTCAGCGGCGCAGCTTGAGCTGCGTTCAATCACAGCTGACAAACTGTTATTTCTCTTTTATGCCAACATGTAAAAAATCAATTTTTACACGAATTTACAGTCATTTATGAGCACGTTACGGGCCACCAATTGTAGTATGACATATAGGGAAATATATTCATACTTTTCACGAGTTCCTCATCTTTCTGACTGTGTAAATGTCGTGCATTGAGTTTTAACAGAAATGTAACGAGAGACGTTATTTATGTTTGACCCATCAAAATGAATGCGGTCATTTATTTTCAGAATCAAAGTTTAACATCAAACATTTACATTAATTTGGCAAAATATGGAAATAATAACAGACAAGTTTCACAAATAATGAACTTCAATCACGCGGCGGTGATTGAGGACTTAGCTTCAGATATTTCTAAATATCTGTACTGATTTTAGGGGAAAGCAGAGTTTAAGATGGAAATGGAGATTTATCTTACAGAGAGATTTGTGAGGGAATTAATCTGTTTGACCAGAAAACGTGCACGCTCCATCAGATCTCAGCTGGCCTCCGGTACACTTAGTCGAAAATAGAACCTTCTACCTGGTTGACGATGAAATCAGCGTCGGCGTAGGTTCCTTTCTGACTCTTTCAGCGTCTCCGTGAGAACTGCCAAACCCTTAGAGAGTCGTACGAGGTTGTTCAAACAGAAGTTATAATCCCAAAACGTCTCTGGATCATCCTGAACGCGTTTGCACCCAAGAACTCTGACTCCATCACTCTGTGCACTCTCTAGTTGAACTCATTTCTGAGTGCAGCAACACAGCAACCACCAAACTCCAGCAACTCAGCGTCTCAGCCTCTAGCAACTCCATGAACTGGGAAGTTGCCACATTTTAAATGGGTCGACTTCCGGGTCATTTGAGAGCTTTTTGATTGGTCGATGGACCAGGAATAGAGGTGTGGTTTGTGATGTAAGATGTTATTAAAAGTCAAGGATTGTTTTAGTGACAAACAGAAAGATTATTGTAGGACTTCAGACTTCGTGGAGTCTCACTCTTATTATCTTCTGAAAAAGTTTAAACATGACATTTTTCTAGGTAAACATTTTAGTTGACCGAAACCTGACTTTTAACATACTTACATTGCAGACAGAAAAATCAAGAAATGCATATTAACCTGATTTCTTCTTTGAATGAGGAATAAAAATCATTACTTACTGTTTATGTAAAATAAAAATGAGTAGTTCTCTTCAACCTGTAAACATTGAGTGAACTAACACAATTTGATTATCAAACATTTGTAAAATAGTAATGATCATAGAGAATTGTCTTTTCTGCTTGATTAATTCAAGAAAGAAAGTCACCAGATGGCTCAAACTGTATTTCTGGATGCAGATCAATGAAATAACAGTCACTGTTCATCTGATCAAGATTTGAGGTCAGATCAGGTTCAGATCAGGTTCACTACATATATATATATATATCTTGCACAGTGGCGCAACTGGTAGAGCTGCTGCCTCTCAGCGAGCAGGTCCTTGGTTCAAACCCTGGTCCAGGAGCCTTTCTGGGTGGAGTTTTCATGTTCTCTCCGTGCATGCGTGGGTTTTCTCCGGGTGCTCCGGTTTCCTCCCACAGACCAAAAACATGCATGTTAGGCTGATTGGTAACTCTAAAATTGTCCCTAGGTGTGAGTGAGAGAGTGATGGTTGTTTGTCTCGTTTGTCTCCATGTGTTCCTGTGATGGACTTGCGACCCGTCCAGGGTGTACCCTGACCCTAGCACAGTGATTGCTGCACATGGGCACCAGCGAACCCCGTGACCCAAAATGGAATAAACGGGTAAAGATTACACACACACACACACATATATATATATATATATATATATATATATATATATATATATATATATATATATATATATATAT
>NW_023619080.1:9475-14549 GCF_014905685.2 Nematolebias whitei
TATATATATATATATATATATATATATATATATATATATATATATATCCTGCCCCAGCTGTAGAAACTCTGGCAGGAGTTTCCATTAAATGTAGAACAGGTATAGCAGCAGCCCAGCTGGCTGGATAGAGTCTCCACTGACAACTTAATAGTTCTAACCCATCGAGGGTGAGCGTGCACATGCAGATGAGAACACGATAGCCGACTATAGTGAAAGATACAGGAGAGGAGAGTTACCGAGGCAAGGAGCTGTCATGTCGCAGATGTTTAAGAAGCAGCTCTGGAGACAAACTATTTCCAAGGTCATCCGGGTAAGAGAATTCAAACAGCTCTGGTGTTTTGATTGTACCAACGTTTGACGAGACTCTCCTGTTTTAGTTAAGCTGTTCAATATACTTCTGTTTTAGAAGAAATTAAACAAGCAAAATAAGTTTTCTACAGTGTTTAACTGGACAGCTTGCAATGTTTTTGTCCTTCAGATAATTTTGACCAAAAGCAGCTGCATTTATCATCAATGCTTGTCTTGTAGGTGTTTTTCCACCTCAGTTTTCACTTGAATTCCAAAAGCGACTGTTTATAAACGGGACTTCGTGTCTCACAGCAGCTTATCTCTGGATGCAGCTTTGTTTGCTTCTGAAAGCTTTTTACTGTTTGTACTGTTATAACATCAGTCTGTCTCAGCAGGCCTCTGCATCTGTATAATGCAAACGACTAAAACCTGTTTCTAACTAATGCCCCTTTTCCATTATTACCTGTAGTACCGGTACAGCATGGCTCTACTCTACTCGGTACGGTACAGGTTGTGCTTCCATTATGCTTTCAGTACCGGTTCCAGTGGGCGGGGTTCAAATTGACGTCACCACCTCTCAACAGCTGGTGGCGCTGAGACGCAGAAACTGTTTTCAGTACAGGTTGAGAATTTATGTTATTTTGAAGTTGTGTGTATGTATGCATGTATGTACATGTGTATAAATATATATATATCCTTGTATATATATATTTTTATGACACACACATCACACGATCCTCTCCTCCGGAGCCAGGACGGGCAGGCTCATCTTCCCTGCTCCGAGCTCAGCTGGTGACTTGCAGAGGCTGTTCCAAGACCCCAGCCGTGCGTAATCATGAAGGCTCGACCCGCGCAGACAGGCGGACAGACGGGTCTGCGACGAAAGGTGGAAGCGATTTAAAAAAACATTTTACGTGTAAAAAAAAAAAAAATTTAAATCGCTTCAGCAATTTTTAAAAAATATTTTTTGTATAAAAACAAAATATTATTTTATTTAAAATCGCTTCCACCGTCCGTCCCAGACTGTCCAGTCCGCCTGACTGCCAGGTGGGATAGGGATTCAGCCTTCATGATTACGCGCGGCCGGGGTCTTGCAACGGCCATCTGCGAGTCCCCATCTCCAGCCTCGCAGTGACCAGCAGAGCTCTGAGCACACAAGGCTGGTATCCGGAACCCGAGCCTCCGAGTCGGCACATCGAAGGATCTTCCGCGGTGACCAGCGGAACTCGGAGCCGGGGAGATGACGCCCTGCCTGGCCTGGTGCTCCGAGGCTCCGGGGGGAGGACCGGGGTACACCAGCAGAGCTCCATCCACCAGCTTGCTCTGAATTATGTTGTTGACCACCAAGCACAAAAAAATGCCAGCACATCAGCATTAGACCAAGATGTTGTCAGTATTGTTTTTAAAATCTTTAAAATAAGTCTAGCTGCTGCTCCAGTCCGAGAAATTGCAAATGCAAATTACAAATTTTGAAAAGTTTCTGAAGGATCCAGTGACTCCGCCCCCGACTCCACCCCCGACCAATCAGTGACCGACAGTGTTCTGACGTCACGTTTTAGTAACTCTTCGTTCGGGTTAGAACCACAGAGCCAAGGGTACTGAAAATAGTAACAGGTGCTAAGTACCGGTACTAATGGAAAAGCCTCAGAACCGGGCCAAGTAGGATCCAGTCGGCCCGTACCGATACTAATGGAAAAGGGGCATATTATGCCTCACAAATTCCCTGGTACAGGTGTATTCACTGACATTTTGAGTGATCATTGTGTGACAGTGACTCTCAGAGATTTTATACTTCCACCTTCTAAGCCCAGATTAATTCAAAAAAGGGATCTGAAACGTTTTTGTGAACAGTCATTCCTCTGGAATCTGTCCCACTTTGACTGGCATCGAATTCTATTAACTGACGACATGAACTCTGCTTGGAACTATTTTCATAATAGCTTCATTTATTTTGTGAACATACATGCTCCTTTTTGTCAGTTCAGAATAAAGGGACGAGACAGCCCCTGGTTTACTCCAGAGCTAGCTGACCTCCTAAACAGGAGAGACCATCTTTGGGCCACATCGAGAAAATCTGTCTCAGATACTGATTTGTTGAGTTTTTGGCAGATGAGGAATAAATGCACAACTGCCATCAAAGCAGCAAAATGCAACTATTTCTTATCCCAGACCTCCAAAAATCTAAATGACCCCAACAGAATCTGGAAAACCATCAAATCTCTCTCAGGCAGTCCCCCAATCATCTGACCTCCCATCACAACTTCTCGTTAACTCTGTTCCTGTGTCAAATAAACACGAGATCCTGAACTGTTTCAACAAACATTTTGTTGCTTCTAATTCTTTATTTGATACAGTTACTAATGGAAAATCAGCCACTTCAATTAATAACCAAACTTCTACAAATCAAATCCCTCCTATATGTCATCCCTCAATCACACCTTCTCTTTTTCTCCATTGTCAGTCAGTGAGGTCAATAAACTGTTAAAAGATCTTGATCCTAAAAAATCTGCAGGTCCAGATGAACTTCCACCTTATTTCTTAAGGCTGGCCACTCATATCATCACAGTCCCTGTGACCCACATCTTCAATCTCTCCACAAGACAAAACTCCATCCCAGACACTTGGAAAACAGCCTTTGTTCTTCCTTTTTAAATGAAGGGAGGAGACCCCACCTCACTGAACAACTATTGGCCAATCTCTAAACTCTGCATTTTAGCCAAGGTTCTAGAAAAACTGATAAACTCTCAAATCAAAAATTACCTGGACTCATTTAACATCTTACCTCGCCATCAATCTGGTTTCAGGAAACAACACAGCACAACCACTGCTTCACTGAAGGTTCTTAATGATGTTGTTGAAGCACTGGATGCTAAGGATTATTGTGCTGCACTTTTCTTAGACCTGTCTAAAGCTTTTGATACTGTGGATCATAACATCTTGTGTCATAAGCTCTCAGAAATCGGTTTCTCAGAACACTCCATTGGTTGGTTCTCTAACTATCTCTCAGATCGGAGGCAATGTGTACAACATAATGGTACTTCCTCCAGTTATTTAACTGTCAACAATGGTGTACCTCAAGGCTCAGTCTTAGGACCCAATCAACATAGGTAATGTTGGTAAAAACATCCCTGATACATTCATATATTTCTATGCTGATGACACAATTGTTTATTGTCGAGCTAAAACAGTTGCTAAGGCTTTCCAGCTTTTGCAATATGCATTTGACATCATCCAGTCAGATTTGTTCCACCTCAAACTTGTCCTAAATGCCGGCAAAACCAAAGGGATGCTTTTTTCAAACAGGAAGTCGGTCCCAGCAGTTCTTCCTCCAATTTTATCCTCAAATGGTGTCCCCATTGAGTTTGTTGATTCCTATAAATATTTGGGTATCTTGGTCGACTCACATCTCTATTTTAAACTCCATGTGGAAAACCTAGTAAAGAAACTGAAAGTTAAACTGAGTTTCTTTTTCAAAAACAGATCCTGTCTAACTCTGAATGCTAGGAAACACCTTGTATCTTTGACTTTCCTTCCCTCCATTGTGTAGTATGTCGTATAGGATATATATTCATACTTTTCACGAGTTCCTCATCTTTCTGACTGTGTAAATGTCGTGCATTGAATTTTAACAGAAATGTAACGAGAGACGTTATTTATCTTTGACCCATCAAAATGAATGCGGTCATTTATTTTCAGAATCAAAGTTTAACATCAAACATTTACATTAATTTGGCAAAATATGAAAATAATAACAGACAAGTTTCACAGAAAATGGGCTTCAATCACACGGCGGTGATTGAGGACTTTGCTTCAGATATTTCTAAATATCTGTACTGATTTTAAGAGAAAGCAGAGTTTAAGATGGAAATGGAGATTTATCTTACAGAGAGATTTGTGAGGGAATTAATCTGTTTGACCAGAAACGTGCACGCTCCATCAGATCTCAGCTTGCGACGGTACGCTTGTCGAAGTAGAAACCGTTACCTGGTTGATGATAAATCAGCTCGGTATAGGATCCTTCCTTGACTCTTTCAGCGTCTCCGTTGAGAGCAGCTGAAATCCTTCGAGAGTCGTACGAGGTTGTTCAAACAGAAGTTATAATCCCAAAACGTCTCTGGATCATCCTGAACGCATTTGCATCCAAGAACTCTAAACTCCTTTCATCTCCTTTCACTCTGTGTGGAACTCTCAGAGCTCTGCAGCATCAGACTCTTTTTAGCTCCATTAATCTTCAGCGTCTGGCTTCAGACTTCAGACTCTGTGCCCTCTCTAGTTGAACTCATTCCTGAGCGCAGCAACTGCAGCAACTGCAGCAACTGCATGAACTGGGAAGTTGCCACATTTTAAATGGGTCGACTTCCGGGTCATTTGAGAGCTTTTTGATTGGTCGATGGACCAGAAAAAGGTGTGGTTTGTGATGTAAGGTGTTATCAAATTCGAGGTCAGAGAATGAGATTGTTCAACAACAGACAGAAAGATTATTGCAGAAAACCAGACTTCGTGGAGTCTCACTCTGCTGTATCTTCTCAAATAGTTAAACATGACATTTTTATCAGTAAACATTTTAGTTGACCGAGAACAGACCTTTAACATACTTACAAAACTTGGCTCATTGAAGACAGAAAATCAAGAAATGCATATTAACCTGATTTCTTCTTTGAATGAGGAATAAAAATCATTACTTACTGTTTATGTAAAATAAAAATGAGTAGTTTCCTTCAACCTGTAAACATTGAGTAAACTAACACAATTTGATTATCAAACATTTGTAAAATAGTAATGATCA
>NW_023619081.1:0-14537 GCF_014905685.2 Nematolebias whitei
GGGTCACGGGGGTCGCTGGTGCCCATGTCCAGCAATCAGTGTGCGAGGGGCGGGGTACACCCTGGACAGGTCGCAAGTCCATCACAGGGACACATAGAGACACACGAGACAAACAACCATTCACTCTTTCACTCACACCTAGGGACAATTTAGAGTTACCAATCAGCCTAACATGCATGTTTTTGGTCTGTGGGAGGAAACCGAAGTACCCGGAGAAAACCCACGCATGCACGGAGAGAACATGCAAACTCCACCCAGAAAGGACCCTGGACCGGGATTTGAACCAGGGACCTGCTCGCTGAGAGGCAGTGGCTCTACCAGTTGTGCCACCGTGCTGCCCGTTGTTTCTATAACCTTCTCACTTAATTACAAGTTGATTTTAAGACAAATATGATGAAGTAACTGGGCAGCACGGTGGCACAACTGGTAGAGCTGCTGCCTCTCAGCGAGCAGGTCCTTGGTTCAAACCCCGGTCCAGGGGCCTTTCTGGGTGGAGTTTGCATGTTCTCTCCGTGCATGCGTGGGTTTTCTCCGGGTGCTCCGGTTTCCTCCCACAGACCAAAAAAACATGCATTTTAGGCTGATTGGTAACTCTAAATTGTCCCTAGGTGTAAGTGAGAGAGTCAATGGTTGTTTGTCTCGTTTGTTTCTATGTGTCCCTGTGATGGACTTGCGACCCGTCCAGGGTGTACCCCGCCCCTCGCACAGTGATTGCTGGACATGGGCACCAGCGACCCCCGTGACCCAAAATGGAACAAACGGGTAAAGAAAATGGATGGATGGATGGATGGATGATGAAGTAACTAATGAAACATTTTGTTTTGTGTCACTTCCTTTAATCACATCCATGACCTTCATATATAAAAACTGATTTTATCACTTTTCTCCCACCCTATTACTGGTTTGTCAGATTCCCTCTGGTCCAGAGTGTGTTGAAAGACCCCTGAAATAACAATCTGGAAGAATATAAATGATTGGCCCCCATAAAGTAAAGTTAAAAGCTTTCGAGGTGATCCTTGTGAACTCTTAGAAACACTCCCAGGCATATAATTAAAAGGTAGTGTCTAATTTCTGCGAGGAGTAAATTAGCACCTCAGCTTCATTGTTAAATCATGGCTGGTGGCATGTGGCCCGGGGAGACGGATTGAATGGATCACCGAGGGTTGGACAGTCACTGGATAATTTTGACAATGGGGTTCTGGTGGTCTCATCCATCACTCAAATGCTTACATGAAAGTTTTGACAGGTAGAGGTCACGACAATGTGGCAGGAGCCAACAGAGATGGATGCCTTTAATTTGGATAATGAAGAGTTAACCATCTTGGGAGAGCAAGAGGAGCGTTAAATGGGAGAGCCATTTGCCATTAAAAGAAAGTCTTATTTAATTCCACCAGCCCTAATGAAAGACATCGAAACACAATCCTTGATTGACAACAAGGCCCCAGCTGTAATTCCCTGCAGACAGTTCACTTAAGTTCCCTCCCTTGTTAATCTCAAATATAATGATTTGCAAAACTAAGGTTAAACGTGGCAGCGCAAATTCATTATCGCTAATACATTAGCGCATAAGATGATTTACAGTGAGGTCTGTCTTATTTTTATTAACAGTGAATGGCTTTAAATTTAGTTGGGCCTGCTCAGACTCACCATCAATCTCACAGTCTTGGTCATGGTCCTCCTTAAATCTGACCTCTGCTCGAAAATGGAACACAATAATTAAAAGCATGTACGAACAGTCAATCTGGTGGGATGAAAATATTATTCTGATTTTTACTGTGAGTACAGTACCCTTTATTATCAGCTCGGTGGAAATTGCATTCATCCTGAGCCGTCATTCAAACTCATCCTTGACCCTGGTCTTATTGTTGCAGGCTTAATGGCGCTGCCTTTGCTGAGATAATACTTAATGCTCTACTGTCTTCCTGCAAAGGCCTGCAAAGACAATCTTACAATAAAACACCAGGGACACTATCTGCATACTGAGCTGATATTTATATGGACACTGAAAATGCATGTACATGTTCCGCCATCATTCATTACCCAAAAGAAAAGCGTGTGACATGCATGTATCTTTTTATTATAATTTGCAAGCTCCAGGATATATGGAATATGGCAGTGCAATTTGTGTCTAGAAGAACTTTTTTTTTATGTTTTCTTATTTTGCTTGGAGGAATATCATACATAAATCAACATGTTATGTTTATGTACCCACAAACAGCACGTAGGCTCAATTTACCTCACTGAAAACACTATATTTGTGCTGACTTCCTGTACTTTTTGAAAAGCTTGTGCATTTATGCGTGTTTATGAGTGCGTTTTGGATGTATAAAAAAAATTAATTTGTGACTGCTACAAGCTTACATCCGTATGACTGCTTTGCAATTTTTAACTGTGTGCTAAGTAAAGCCAGAAGGCTGGTTGAGTGACAGGAAGGTTATGTTCTCCTAATGATAGCTTTTTAAAGCTATATCTGCAGCTAATTGGGGTGATGTGTACCGTCCTGTGTCCCCTTAAGACATGTCTAGCTACCTGGGATTAGCTGTGATTAAGATACTGCTCGTGTGAGTGCTTGAAGACCACAGTTCATTCATTCACAATGTTCGGATTGCTTTGGAGATGGACAGATAATAATTACGGCTGTGGAGATATACCACACAGGACTATTGGAGGACTATCGTTGCCACCTTCAGCAGTGGGTTTTGAATATGTCACAAGATATATTTTAGGAACTACATGTTGCAGACAGGGAGTTAATACAGTTAGACAGTCATCTTGTGAAATAAAAATAGTTCAAACACAGTGACTCAAGGTATTTTTCACATTTTTTTCAAAGAAAATAGGCCACTCTACCAAAACAGTGTAAAAATCATTATCCTTGCAAACAGTTAGTTTAACGCCACACTAAGTGCGCTTTAATGATTCTCTGCAATTAACGAGCCACTAATTATGTGTTGCTTCTTCCACAGGTTTGTCTGTTTATTATCACTCTTTTTATACTTGTTCTAAAGGTGCAACTTTATTTAAACCTAATATGAAATCACAGTTTTAATTACACTGGAACTGTAACGACGATGATATTGCAGATGAAAACAGTCCCTTAAAGTTACCGTAATTTAGTTTCTGCCTGAAAATCAGCAGCTCAATGCAGCATTTGTTAACTATATAATGATTTTGCCATTGTGTGCATTTGTTTGTCTGTTTGTTAGCAAAAAATTCAGCAGAATTAGAGGACAGATTTAAATAAAATGCTTAGAAAGTAATTCTTAAATTTATATCTACAACTGATAAACTTTTCAAAAATCCAATATTGTGCATCCCTAATTACCGGTAACTATTGGAGTCAACCTTGTTTGTGAGAAAAATATCTCATGAACCATGAAACGCAAATAAAACTTTCAGAACCTATCTCCATCTATCTTTTACCTGCTTCTTCCATTTTTGGGTCATGGGGGTTACTGGTGCCCATGTCCAGCTATCAATCACTGTGCAAGAGGGGGACACCCAGGACAAGTCTCCAGTTCATCACAGGGACACACAAGACAAACAACTAGTGATGTAATGGTAAACATGGGTGTATTGAACTGTTTCAGTGCAGCATGTTCGGTTCAGTCCATATGTGTACCGTTTCAGTTACAGTATTTTTTCACTCATTAAATTTTATTAACAAGAGATTATGTGCCGCAGAACTAAAGTTCCTAAGCGTGTTTCAGCACGGCGCTATTATTTTGCAGCGCGCAAAGCATTAGCAGCCTAGCAGGCAACGGACAAGCCATCTCGTTGCGGTCTCCTGTTTGGGAACATTATGACTTTCTTGTTAAAAGACAAGTGAACAAATCTAAAGCTGTGTGTCGACGTTGTTTCACGGAGATTGGATCTGCCGCTCTAACTTGTTAACGCACTTGAAACGGCATCATCCGAATGTGAACGTAGTTTGTTGCAAAGACCAATAACAGTAGCATTTAAACCTCCATCATCAGGTAATTCAGATCGGTCCAAAGCAATAACACAAGCTGTAGGAGTTTTTAAAGCTCTGGATCTACGTCCAAATGTTGTTGTTGCGCCGGCTTTAAGCATATGATTAAAGTTTTTGAGCCCTGCTGCCTATGACATCCCGTCACATCAACACTTCAGCCAAAAAGTTATAGCAGCACTTTATAAAAAAGCTAAAACTGATATTGTCATCAAGCCGGACCCCAGATTTAAAGCTCTGCCACATCAATGATGAATGAGAGAGAATATTCAAGCACCTCATATGACCATGCAAGAGGTATTGTTATTGTATTATTGTGATTTAATTAACATTTTTTAATTAAAATTATAAACTTATTAACTCAATTTTGTATATCTGTGTTCTTTGCAGTCTGAGGATGATAGCAGCTGAGTCTTCTTCATCCACCAGATCACCTCCTGCTAAGAAGTCTGTAATGACTGAACTTGTTTACTTGGCATATTTTCAAAATAAACATTTTGTAAGTCTTTATGTTGGCCTTTTTTGTACCGAAAATTAACCGAACCGAGCCCTCCTTGAAACTGAACTGAAACGAAATGTGATTTTAGCGTACTGTTACACCTCTACAACCAACCATTCACTCTCTCACTCACACTTAGGGACAATTTAGAGTTACCAATCAGACTAGCATGCATGTTTTTGATCTGTGGGATGAAACTGCAGTACCCAGAGAAAACCTACACATGCACGGAGAGAACCTACAAACTCCACCCGTAAGGCCCTCAGCCAGGATTTGCACCAGCGATCTTCTCGCTGAGAGACAACAACTCTACCAACTGAGCCACTTCAGAACCTAAATATTTAATGTACTTTTACAAGTGATTAGACTTTGTAGTCAATTCAATTCATGCAACAGTTAACTGACCTTAGATAGCACATAAAGGCCTATAACTCTGTAAGTTATGGAGACATTGAGCTACAATTTGATGTGGTAGTTTCTGAGCATCTTACACAACACATATTCTGAGTGCTAAGAAATAGCACATAACTTTATTTTCAAGATTTGACAAAAACAACTCTTAATGGTTTCATTTATGACTAGCACGAAAGTCTACGTTACTTCAAGGAGTACTCAGCCTTCAGTTTAAAATGAATGACACAAGCCAAGACATAAGAACATTTGCTATGAAGAGGGTTTTTTAGTGTACATCTGTCTTTCCACCTTGTTAACCAATGCTAGGGCCACATTCCCATTTTATCTATGGTACTTCTGTTGGTCTTGACTGGAGATGATCAAAAGCTCTGGACCCATTCCTCTTTTCCTTGTTGGAGCCTGATCCAGAGGAACCTCTCATGTGTTTTAATTTGTGATTGTCAAGAGGGCAGGAAATTCTACCTTGTTAAAATGAATTGTATCGTATGCTTGACAGACGTTTATAATGAGATTAGCATAGCAACGTATCAAAGAGGAAATGCTGGAAATAAGGGAAACGCTAATCCGCTCACAGTTTTATGACTAAATTCCTTCTCTACGTGGTTTCTCCAAACTTTGCCTTCCTGTTCATTAGCAGAATTGTTTTACGGGTCTCATCTTGTAATCCTGAGCTCTTCTGCTGAGAGTCTGTTTGAAAAGTATCCAGGAGATTGGAGTAATAAAATTGAATCAGAGATTTAGTGTTGATGAGATCACATTTGTATTAATATTGCATGAACAGGGATAAAGCCTGCTTCTTTTTGAGATTAGCATAATCAGTAAAGAAAATCATACACACATTATTTTACATAATCAGTGTCTAATCATGGTGCTGCTGGATGAGCGGTTGTGACTACTAACATTCTGATAGGATTTGACCACAGCTTCTAAAGCCAGATCATTAACGTGTTCACGAAGACACTAAAGTGTGCCGCGGCTTTGCCCCACCTGAGTGGGACTGTGATTTGACACATTCATTACCAAACCTTCTGTTATTGATTTTTAGATAAATAGATAAATGGATTTGTGGGAGTGGGGCTCCCATGCATGCAGCTTAGCCTTTCCATATCCCTAAGTCTCCTCTAGTGACCTTTACTGTTAAGATAAAGAAGGCTCTCAAAGCACATAGAGGGATGTGGAGGATTTGCAAAAGAGGACATTTATGAAAATCTATCTTGAAGCCTGTCTTAGAAATTCTTCAGAAACATAAAAGAAAGGACAGTGAGTCTGTATATGAAGAGGGCATCCTGAGGCTCTGATATGGATGGAAGGCTGAGGCAAATACTAGTCTATATGTGCATATGTAATGCAAAGTACAAAGAAGTCAAAGGACTCTATTAAAGATTTTTTTGTGGCACTATCCGTCTTTACAGACATAAACTCAGAGCGCAAATATAATTGAGGAAATGTTAACTTGTGATTCAGTCATCTTATAAAAGCTGATATAGAAGTGACCTTAATAAAATGTAAGAGATGAGTTTGAACCTAAATGATACAGTTTTTATTGTTTCTGTTTGTATGTCCAAATCGGTTCATAAATAAATGTCAGGCAATTCTCAAAGGAATGCAAGTCGCCCACTCATTTTAATGCCAGAGATTTAAACTGAAACCATCTTTTCATAAGAAATTATAAAGTTGTAGCTATTTTGTCTGCTAAGTCCCATCCCAACCAGACTGTTTAAAGAGGTATTTCCCCTAAATGATGACCACATTTTGAATCTGCATAATGTGTCTTTAATGAATGGTTATGTACCACAGTGCTTTAAGGTTGCTGTTATTAAACTTTTACTTAAGAAGTCTGACCTTGATTCAGAAATTCTGGCCAACTATAGACCTATATCTAATCTAACTTTCATCTAAAAAATTCTAAAGAAAATAGTTGCAGGTCAGTTGCATGAACATCTACAAAGAAATAATCTGTTTGAAGAGTTTCAGTCAGGGTTTAGAGCTCATCATAGCACAGAAACAGCACTAGTAAAAGCCACTAATGATATTCTCATGGCCTCAGACAATGGACTTGTATCTATACTGGTCCTGTTAGACCTCAGTGCTGCATTTGATACAGTTGATCACAATATTTTACTACAGAGGCTTGAATATGATGTTGGGATTACAGGACAAGATCTCAAATGGTTTAAATCATATTTATCAGATAGATTCCAGTTTTTAAATATAAATAATGAATCTTCTTCATACACCAAAGTTACTCATGGAGTTCCTCACGGTTCAGTGCTTGGACCAATACTCTTTACCTTGTTTATGCTTCCATTAGGTAAACTTATTAAACAACATGGGATAAATTTTCATTGTTATGCTGATGATACACAATTATATTTGTCCATGAAACCCAATGAATCCAATCAGCTACTTAGACTACAAGCATGTCTTAAAGACATAAAAACCTGGATGACCCTTAATTTTCTGCTTTTGAACACAGACAAGACTGAGGTTTTGATTTTTGGACCTGAGCACCTTAGGAATGAATTATTCAGTCTTTCTCCCTCCTTAGATGGCATTAATCTGTCCTCCAGTTCTAATATTATAAATCTTGGTGTTATTTTTGATCAGGACATGTCTTTTATCCCCCCCATTAAAAACGTTACTAGAACTGCCTTCTTCCACCTGCGTAAGATCACTAAAATTAGAAACATCTGATCTAAAAATGATGCTGAAAAACTGGTCCATGCATTTGTCACATCTAGACTGGACTATTGCAATGGTTTATTATCTGGATGTCCAAATACTTCTTTAAAACATCTTCAGCTGATCCAAAATGCTTCTGCCAGAGTCTTAACTGGAGTTAGACTGCTGGAGGACAAACTGACCACATTTTTCATTCTGCTACTGTCTTTACTTACTCTGCTCAACATTTGTAATTATTTTTTCTATCCTTTAATGTGTTTTTTTGTCTTTCAGATACATCTGCACCAACATCTGGACCTGCCATTCTGTGTTCGTTTGTCTCTCCTTCCTGTTCCTCTCAAACCAGCCGGTCAAAGCAGATGGCCACTTGTCCTGAGCCTGGTTCTGCTGGAGGTTTCTTTCCGTTAAAAGGGAGTTTTGCCTTTCCACTGTTGCCTTTGTGCTTGCTCAGGATGGGAGACTGTGACGAAGTGAAGATTAAACAAGTCTGCTGGCTTCTTCAAATAGTGAACTTTACTAACTGGCTTCTTTTATGTATATGGATGTTTCTGTTCAGTGCCCTGAGACAACTTTGTTGTGAATTGGCGCTATATAAATAAACTGAATTGATCTTAATTGAATTTTGTTCAAACTTTGCAAATACTGTGTGCTTGATCGTATGATTTATTGTGAGATCTCATGTGATCACTGAGCACTTAACATATATATTGTGGACAACTCTCAGCTACAACCACAAAACCACATCAGTCTAACACGCATATTCTTGGTCTGTGGGAGGAAACTGGAGTACCTGGAGAAAACCCACACATGATAGCCATCATGATATGTGTAATTTGTGTGTTGACCCAAAAAGCTGTAGATGTGCATCAAATAACTACTTTGTGAGTTGTAAAAGTTATGAACACATGCTTACAGAGAGACACAGGGCTAAAACTTTTTTTTTTTTTTCCCTTTTGACAGTTGTCAATAAAAACAATAAAATAAAAAAAAAGCTCAAGTGATTTGGGTGAAAAATTACCTAAAGTGCCTCAAAGCTGATGAATTGTGTGTTTCTCATTTTTGTCCACATATTTTTTTTTTGTTATAATTATGGTGTATTCTTCTTCAGGAATGACAAGGCTTCAGATCTTTTTTCTTTTCCTTTACCAGCTTCCTGGTTTCTGGCAGAGGAAATCTGTTGGGGGTACAACTAATTTCAGTTCAGTTTTAGGTGCTTATTTGTCACCATATGTGGTTTGAAGGATTGATTTTCTCCCTCCCACTACATTGATGAAACCCCTCCTGGGGCAAACACTACTAGGGATTCATCTCGTGCTGATAACTTTGAGCTATCTTATCTGGTCACTGCTCAAACAAGAGTGAATGCTCGGATTTGCTTCAGGTGTTTGTCTCTCCGTGGGTCCATTTCTTCTTTTTTTTGTTTTCAAGGTTAAAACCTGATTGATGTGAATGAGTTTTTTTTTTCTTTTCAGAAGATGTTTTTCTTTACCTATTTTGGAGGTTGTGACAGAAGGCCTTTGATTTTCTTATTACAAAAGTAACACTTACCATAGAATGACAAGATACCTGTAGCATGCATGAATTATTATTATTATTATTAATATTATCTCTTGACAGGATTGGATTAGGTAACTCTAATGAGTAGAAATATTAAAAGCAAAATGGATGTTTTCATACAACGGTGATTTTTATTTGTTAAATTTAGAAACTGCATGCCTGCCAAATTATATAAACAGTAAAATGACCTTCTAAATAATCTTACAGAATAAACGTTTCCTAAACTCAACAGTGCTTTCAGGCATAGATGTGGCAATATGCTTCAGAGCATGTGTGCATTCTTATGACTCCAAACACGCAAATGAAAAATATCAAAATACTAAATTTAATTTCAATTTCAATTCAGTTTGTTTATATAGTGCCAAGTCACAACAGAAGACTTCTCAGGACAATGAATAGAAACATTCACTATAAAATCAGTTAATAACGTTATTTACCTAAGAAGCCAACAGATTGTTTTGAGGTCTCACTTCATCACAGTCTCCCATCCTAAGCAAGCACAGAGGTAACAGTGGAAAGGAAAAACTCCCTCATGATGAAGAAACCTCCAGCAAACCAGGCTCAGGACAAGCGGCCATCTGCTTTGACTGGCTGGGTTTGAGAGGACAGGAAGGAGGAACAGATACACAATGGCAGGTCCATGATGGAGGCCATCAGTTTTTCTCTAGGAGGAAAGACAAGTAGACAGAAATGACATGTTAAGAAAGAATAATTACAAATACACACAATTTATTTGTATATACAGTAGCCCCTCGTTTATCACGGGATTTAGGGGACCCCGCCTCTAAAAAACCTGCGAAGTAGGGATACAGTAGTCCAAGTTCAAGTTTCATTTCCACTCTCCCTCCTTCCATATAAATAAACAATTTAAATTTAAAAACTGTAATATTTTTAATAAACAGTGGTTTATTGAACATAGTACAGTTTTTAAATTTAAATTGTAGAGAAGAGAAGTGCAGCAGGACATCAAAGGTTGACCCTTCAGCATCAGCACAGAGCAGAAATGTACTTCTTGATTTATTACACGGTAACGACTGAACATAGAAGTTCTAAAATAATTAAAAATAACTTTTAACACTTTTATATTTTGTGATTATGACGATTTTACGATGTGATATACTTTGACTTTTAAGTTGGAAGACAAAAGTCGATCGGTGCAGATGGACAGCACGAAGCTGCTTCAGCATGGAGGAGAAATGTGGGCGTGGCAGAGAGCAGAGAGAGCTTCTCCCTGCACCTGTGGGCTGCACACAAGTGCTAAATAATTTAAAATAATTTATTTTAAATTAAAAAATTCATGCCACTTGTGTGGCTCATCCATCAAATCAGACAGTTGTGTGTCATGTCCACTCTTAATTTGAAAAACCACAAAGAGCGAGTCAGCGACAAACAACCCGCGAAGTAGTGAGGGACTACTGTATTTGTAGCTGTTCATTTGATGAAATGTGGTCAATTTGTTCTCCAGTAATCTACGGTTATAGCAGCATATGATAAGAAAAAGGTCAGGAAACCAAGCTGACTAACTATAGGATTTATCAAAAAGGAACATTTTGAGCCCAGTCTTAAAACTGGACAATGTGTCAGCCTCATGGGCAGAAACTGGAAGTTGGTTCCACAAGAGAGGAGCCTGATAACTGAAACTATATGCCTCCCCTTCTGCTTTTAGAAACTCTAGGAACCACAAGTAAGCCTGCAGTCTGAGAGAAAGTGTTCTGTTAGGAAAATATGGAACAATAAGATCTCTAATATCAGATGGAGCTAGGTTGTTCAGAGCTTTTTGTGTTAGAAGTAAGATTTTGAATTATATTCTGAATTTGACAAATATATGCAGGAATATGTAAACTGGCAGTGCATGTTTTCTAATCTTAATATGCACATTTTTTTTTTGGGGGGGGGGGGGGGGGGAAGGAGTGACAATATGTATAAAATTGTAATATTGACCCGATGCTTCTCTGCCCACTTACATGTAGGTTTTAAGCCGTTGTAAAGTTTTGCACACAGATGCAGGCTAACAGGTTTGTACACCTGAAATGCAAAACTTAATGTTTAAAATATTACTAGAATTTTACTCTTCACAGCACTGAGAAAATCAGTTTTCATTCAATGATTTATTAACTGTACATGTAGACATGCATGTCCTACAGCACCTCCTGCACCCACACTTCCCACAGCCTTGCCTTTAAATGTTTGGTCATTTAATAAAGCAGTAGTTTAGATCTTCTGAAGAGGAAGTCAGTGGCAATGTTATAAACAGTTAATATCAGCTGTATAGCTCTTGAGAGGACATCGTTTGTAGAGTTTAACTCTGAATTGATAAACTAATAACTAGCTTGGGTAGGACCAAAATCAAAGAGGGTTTAAACAAGTCCGTCTCAAAAATGTCTTTGTGGTTTATAAACCTTTACAGCGTCATCAGTGTTCCATTTCATTCCCATTCACAAGGAATGCTGTAATTTGGAAGTGTAATGAGTTGTAGCCGTAACTAGCTGTAGCACTTCTAGATTGTCCTGGGGCACTTCCTGCAGTAATAGCACAATATTTATGCTGTATTAACCGTCCGTCCATTGTCTTTACCTGATTCTTCCTTTTCGAGTTGCACGCAATGCAAAATTACCAGTGGTGTAAAAGTTCAAATAAATTAATTCATTCATTAAATTAAAAATCTGTTTACAGCAATTAACTTTGATCTTGGTCTCCACTTGAACGAGCTGATCAGTCTGGTCAAAATTAAATTATATTTCTCCACAGTGAGTGAAGGAGATTGCAGAAAAAAAAAATAATAATAAATGTCCATAACCATTCTACAGAGCCATACTTCAAAATATCTGAACTATCCCTTTATTTATTTGCTTACTTGTTTTATTTAGCTTAGTTCAGCTTCAGTAAATTGTAGTTTCTAATCCAACGAGGAGGGAAAAAATATTTTGAGAGAATGTGAGAAAAACCTAAATAGTTTGGAGTCCTGCTTAAATAACCACTTATACATTTACTTCTCCTTTTATAAGGGTTATTTTTGTTCAAGTACAAAAAATAAAAACACAACCTAACCTTAACTTTTAAAGATTCATTAATGTGAGAACGATATCAAGATTTAAAAAATATAATTAACAACTCCTGGCTTTAAATCTGTGTTATCTAGCCACTAATTAAAGCCCTAACCTGATCCTGCCTACGATTTGTCCACAGGGCATGAATTCTCAATTTGGCATGCTGCTTTGAACTGTCACTCTTCAACTGGCAGCCCAAACATCATAAACCAGTAAAACCTCAGAGCACAGGATGTGGATGATTGTGACTAAGCAGCACGGCGAGGCCCCACATGAGTGTGTGCACACACTGGCTTGTAGTCAACACTATCTTATCTCGTGAGGAGGCAAGTCTGGGCCGGTCAGTGGGGAAGGAGAGTCTCATGGCTCAAGAAAGAAAAGCTCTCCACTTCTTAGAAATAAAGTCCTTGAGTGAAACTTTATCAATAGAGCTATTTTTTTTTTTAAGTTTCTTGTCTGCCCCCAAAGAATAAACTGATTAATTATTTGAGCCTTTTAGCACCAAACAGTAAACAAGGTTATTTCTAGTGTTGTGTGGTTTTCATCTAGCTTGTTCTAACCAGGTAAAACATAATTTCATTTGAACTTGTCATGCATTATGTTACACGAGTGTACGTTTTTGTTTTCGTCGCTCTTTCTATTATGCGAGAGGGTAAGGCTTGACCTGCAGCCGTACAATCCATCAGCATTAGTCGTACACAGTCCTCAGACTAAACACACTCTCATTACAGTGGCTACGAGTGCCCAGAGGGCTCTTCTTCCACACAAGTTTATTAAAACAAGACACGATAAACAATATAAAACTAGGTACTCTGAGCTCTAAACACCACCTCTCTGCTTCTGGTATATAATTAAAGGATTTAAATGGCCAGAGCACATTGGGAGTGACATGGCAATATGATTACTGTGGAACATATTGTACGGAGTTGCTCCAAGATGATGTCATCTCCTGAAGGCCGCTGCGGATCCACGTTGCCTTGTGAGATATGTTCGTACTGGGAAGGGAGGAAAAGACAGGGAAGAAACTAAATGTCTTTCATGTGGTCTTGCAGAACTCAAATAGCTGTTACCTGTAAAATGTGGCTGGTGTGTGGTCATGACTAAACTGAAAGTCTCACATTCCTAAGTGGGAAAATGCCCCTTAACCATATAGTGCTCAGTTACAAATTACTATTTTAGCCAACATTCACATTACTATTTATGTCTCTTTGAATTCACTGAATGTTTATAGTCTTTTTTAGCTTTAATGTATCTGAAGTGGTTAAGAATTAAACGGTTGTTCGTTTTGGTGAAGACCTACATTAGGAGGTGCAATCGGAGCATCTTCCTGGTGTCATTATTATTATTATTATTAGCCATTCATTTTCAATGCCTGCTTGTTCAGGGCCGTGGGAGGCTGGGGAGTATCTGCAAGCAGCCGACGAGCCAAACCAGGGTACACCCAGGACAGGGCACCGCTCTGTCATGGGGCAACATAAAGACAAACTGGACTATCTTGCTGTGTGGCAACAGAGTTAATTAAACTGGTTAGCCCTAATAATGTGAGAAGGAGTAGAGATAGGGCAGCTGACTTGGGACACGAAAGTCCCAGGTTTGATCCCCAGACATTCCCATCAGTGGTGTAGTCCACATTTTTGTAGTGGTATACTGCGGTAAAGTTAGTTTTACGTTGTACGTTGGACCACCGTTGAATCCACGGAGCGCAAATGTTCAACGTCCAACGTAAACCGGTAATTAACTTTACCGCGGTCGGTCCGTATACTGTGCTTAGAAACCAAAGTACGCTGTTAGTACAATCTTATCGTCAGTTTATTTGGATTTTTAAACATTTTGAACATTTCCAAATTTCTCTGATGCTTTTATTTCAATAAATGAACAACAAACTTTGTACAACAGTTTGCTTTGCATTAAAAACATGTTATAGAATTGATAAAACAGTATCAACGCAAAACATGTTCAAGTATTAAGTAGTAAGTACAGAAGTATTAATTATATAATAATTAGCTGGATAAGTGAATGCAATAAGCAAGCGCTGCATACCGACATGTTGTTACAGAAGTGTTTAACTGCTGTTTAACGTATCAATGACACGTGCCATGTGTCATGTATCACTGGGAACTTTTAAGTGGGTATACTGAAATTCTTCAACTTTTCTATTGGGTATACTCCATATACCCGCATATCATGTAGACTCTACCTCTGATTCCCATATTTCATGGTGTCTCTATAAGCAAGACACCCAATTCCTAATTGTTCCCCGGGTGCTTACATAGCTGCCCACAATGATGACAACACGTAGCACTTTATTATTGCTGATATTAATAGTAGTAGAGGCAACAAAAGCTATAAAAGTACTATTGGTATATAT
>NW_023619082.1:0-14492 GCF_014905685.2 Nematolebias whitei
CAGGATTTTTTTCCGGCCACATTTCTTCCTCAAAGATGATGGGTCCCAGTGTTGTAGTCTATCAATCTGCGATACGTGGGCATACGGAGTATACTCACTAGAAAAGCTTAGGAATTTCAGTATACCCACTTAAAAAAGTGCCCAATATGTGACATATTATTGAGCATGTGTCATTGTCTTCTTTTTAGTTCCAGTTTGCTACATTCACCTTATAATCTAGCTATTTTTGCTACCTTTTTTTGCCATCTTATTTTAATTTGTATAAAAAAAAATCTGTATGCCTCTATTGATTGTTTATTGTTGTTGTTGTCCATTGTTGTCATCATTCTTTGTTAAAATCAGGTCTCTCTTGTAAATGAGTCCTCGAGGCTCAATGGGATTAACCTGTCTAAATAAAGGTTGAATCTGTTGCAATAGGCCCAACTACTCTGACAGTCATGTTAAAACTTGACCTCAGAAGCAGAATTCATTTCTTGCAGAGCTGTTTGCCTTCACTAGCAGCTGAATGAGTTTAGTAACAGAACTAGTCAGTTGAGATGTTCTTGGTAAATTTTGTAACATAAATATTAGGGATGCACGATATTGGAGTTTTGGCTGATATCCAATATGCCAGTATGTTAAAACTTATTTGGCTGATAACCGATACCTATATTTTTTCTCCTAGACCTACTTGCAGAGACTACATAGCTTTCTCTGCTGTGGAATTAAAATACTTCATTATTCTGCATGGTTTTTGTTTTTTTTTGGGTGGGTGGGGGGGGGGTGTTGTCAATTTTGCCTGCTACCAGATGCAGATGCTTAAAAGGGGGCTGCAAATGATGTAACACTTCAACTTGGATTATGTTTAATGTCAAATTTATTCATGACATTTACTCTCTAACACAATGATAACACTCGAACAGAGCAAATTTGCAAATGTTTACAAATCTAAACTTGTTCACAAGTGACAAGTAAAAAGCGCATAAGTAGTAGTGCATTTATAGATATTTTTGACGGTTTCTTAAATTAAAAATAAACTTAACAGAAGTGTTTTATATCGGTGAGTTTTTTTGATAGTGTTTTTTTTTTTACTTCAGTGTATGGGAGATGGGAGTAGCTCTAATGTGTATATTTTTGTATTATGTTCAAATAAATCAGTTTAAGATTCTGGCAGCCTATAAGTGGTGCTTCATTTCAACTGTAAGAATGTTTATCTGACATTGGAAAAATGTTCAGTTAACATTACTCTAAATGACATTAATATGACAAATGAATATTACTGTAAATAACCAAGTCAACAAAACACAAGATTTACAAGTCATAGTTTGTTAACACTATGTGGTACTTACCCTCGCTTTAATGATGAACATTTCCTCATTCTTCACATCCCACACGACAACATTATTTATCAATCCAGATCGAAAACATATGCAGCTTTCCGTAGTTTTAAAAGTTCTCATCCTGGCGGCAGTGTCAGGTGAGGGATTCTCTAAAGACGCTTCTCCATCAAGTACAATTCTGATCTCCTTGTTTCTACTTGGCTCTTCTCAGGTGTAGGTGCATCTCCTTTGCAAATATGTGGACTAGCTAGATCATCTATTTGAGCATCACAAGGGGGAGGAGCTTATGGCAGCACTCACTGCTTGCTGAGGACGGTGACTGCTGAATGATTAGTCCCTTCATGTGCAGCCTCCAAAAGTCTCTCCCTCCCCCCCTCCAAAAAAAAGCATCAATAATCACAATCTGGAATCACTCAGGGCAAAACAACTTCAGAGAGAACAGTTACTGTCAGATGACTTTAGGTCAGAGGTCATAAAAGGAGGGGTCCTTTAATCAAGGATCATGGTTCAAGGATCAAGGTTCAAGGAGACTTTATTGGCATTCTCATCACATGTGGTACATGAGGTGGAATGAAATTATGTACTCAAGGTCCCAGTTACACCCAAAATAGCAATAAAATAAAGTACAAATAAACAAACTATAATAATAGAACATAAAAAAGGTGGATAAAAACAGCAGCCTGAACATGAGTCTGTTGTGGGCAGGTATGAATATACCAAAAAAAAAAAAAAAAAAAAAAAAATGAAGCCCAAAATACTAGATATTTATAATTAAAAAAGGGCCTTCTCCTACTCCGCTCCTGTTTCCTGGAATATCTTACAAAAAGATCTGAAGCTCTCGACCTTGACCTCTCCAAATGGCTTTAAGAATCTGTTGGATTCCTGGCAAGAACCAATGCCGACATGTTCCTGTTTTTAGTTTTCTACAGTCGCCTTATAATCTAGCTGTTTTTTGCTACTTTTTTACAATCTTATTTTAATTTGTAAAACGAAAAAAAAAAATCTGTATGCCTCTCTTATGTTTGTCTATTGTTGTCGTTGTTGTCCACTGTTGTCATCACTCTGTTGTAATCAGGTCTCTCTTGTAAATGAGTCCTCGAGGCTCAACGGGATTAACCTGTCTAAATAAAGGTTGAATGAATGAAAAATATAGCAGCTTATGAGTAAGAAATCAGCAGCATGGATAATCAGCAGCACAGATAGCGTGTGTAGTGAACTAGGCCTGATGTCAAAACCTTGACCTTAAGGACCTTATGGGACAGAACTTGTCATTTCATTGATTTGCATCCAGAAATACAGGTTGACCCATCCTGAGACTTTCTTTCTTAAGTTAATCAAGTGAAAGAAGACTATTCTCTATTATCATTACTATTTTACAAATGTTTGATAATCAAATTGTGTTAGTTCAAACAATGTTTACATGTTGAAGTGAACTACTCATTTTTTATTAACTGTGAAACAGTAATAACGATTTTTAATCCTCATTCAAAGAAGAAATCAGGTTAATGATGCATTGTCTGATTTTCTGTCTTCAGTGAGCAAGTGTGTAAGTTGGTCAAAGTTCAAGTTTCGGTCAACTGCAAGTTTACTGAAAAAGAAATGTCATGTTTAACTTTTACAGCAAGATACTGGAGAAGTGACTCCACGAAGTCTGAATTCTTCATAACAATCTTCTGTCTGTTCTTAAACAATCTTAATCTTTTTCCTTGACTTTTCATAACACCTTACATCACAAAACACACCTCTGTTTTGGTCCACTCGACCAATCAGAAAGTCCTCAAATGAACAGGAAGTGATCCTTCTTAAAAGGTGCAGCACTTCCTAGTTTCAGCAGTTCCAGAGTTCATGAAGGCTGGAATTCAGGATGCTGATGAGAGAAAGAAAATCAAGCTGAACCAGAGAAGATCTGGGAATTATGAAAGTCTGTCCTGGATGATCTCACGACTCCCGAGGTTTAGCTGTTCTTACGGAGACGCTGAAAAGTGGCTCGAAGTGGAACTTTACGCCGGAACTGACATATCTTCAGAAAGGTAAAAGTCGATCTTCAACCAAAGTGTACCGTTGGGACAAGCTGGTCCAAAGGAGCGTGCATGTTCTGGTTAAAACAGACAAATTCCCTCACACATCTCTCTCAAGATAAACTTCATCTTTCCATCTTTAAAATTCTTCTATCTGCTAAAAATCATTACAGATATTTTTAGAAATGTCTGAAGCAAAGTTTTTCAATCACCGCCGTGTGGTTGACGTTGTTGTACTACTGGAAGTGAGAACAATCGCTGCATTGTTTACTTCCTGTAAAACTGATTAATAAGCTCTTGTTATTTTCAATTCTTGCCAATTAATGTAAATGTGTGATGTGTTAAACTTGATTCTGTTAATAAATGACCCACTGTCGTTGGTGAGTCAAAGATAATTAACGTCTCACGTCCACATTTTATTAAATTCAGATGCACGTTATTATACAGTCCAGAAAAATGAAAGAATCCGTTTAATTTATGAATATATCAGCATATGTTCATACTACATCTGGTGGCCCGTATAAATTCATAAAATGGACTGTATTCGTGTGACAATTGAATATCATGTTGGCATGAAAGAAAAAATTGCAGATTCTGCTGTGAAGAACATGCAGAATCAGCTGCTGTTAAACGCAGCGAGCTGAGCTGCGATGCTTGGAGAAAATACTGCATGTTTGCAGCTAGTGATGCTTTGAAAGCTGAAATTGTGAGTCAACGTGTCTCTTTGAAAGCTGAATTGTACGTCTGTTATGTGTAACTGAAGCTGGGTTTGTGTGGAAACGCTATTCTGTTTGAACTGGGGTCCAGACGTGACTCTGGTCCGGCTCGTTTTGACAAGTTTGAACGAGTTTGTTTTAAATGGTTTAAAAGACGTTTTGCCACGGAGCGCCGCCTCCGTTAAGCTCAGAGTTGATTCGTTACATTTTTAACAGAAAATAGTGCATTTTGACAGTTTAAAAGATGAAAAGTTGACGGACTTGTTCAGGCTAAGGCTAACATGCTAGCTGGAAAAACGATCCGTGATTGGTTGGAAACGGCTGAGTTGGGACGCTGTGATTCGCTGAGAAGTGAGTGACGTGCCTGCGTCACTTCCTCTGAGTCAGCGATATAGTAACCCACCCCGTTGTTGCTCTGTCATTGGTAGATTCAGTCACGTGACCCGGAAATGAAGCTCGTCTTCATAGGGAATTTCAATCTGTTTTTTTAAAGTGAAATACGCTTTAAAGTTGCATTCTGATCCGCTGTTACGTTTCTTTGAAGCCTAATCGCTGAAATGTTGCCACGTTTGAGTTTGAAATCCGTCATTAAATGGTGTTTTTGGACCAAGCTAGCCGATGCTAATTTTAAGCTAACAGCTAACGACCGGATGTGTGACGTGACGTCACTTCCTCTATTGTCAGATGGTAAAGCTCGGTTGTACCGAAGCTTTTTCTGTGCTTAAAATCACTAAATGAAGCTGCCACAAGTCCCCAAAAACTCATGTTCATGCAAAAAAGTCGTGCTTGTTGAAACAACGCCACGTTTTAGCTTGAAATCCGTTCAGAAATGTTGATTTTACCGTTGATTTCAACTCTCCAATTAAAGTGTCTTTACAGTGATTTTTCTGGTTAGGGATTTACGAGTCTAAAAGTTTCAGGGTAGAAACTGTTCCTCAGTCTAGTGGTTCTACACTTAATGCTTCACAACCTTCTGCTTGAAGGGAGCGGGTCAAAAAGTGTGTGTGCTGGGTGAGTGGAGTCCTTCATGATGCATGTGGCCCTCTTCCTGCATCTGGAGGTGTAGATGTCTGTGATGGTGGAGAGGCTGACCAACAGTCTTTTGTGCAATCTTCACCACTCTGCAGAGCTTTCCTCTCTCCAGCTGTGCAGCCTCCATGCCACACCTTGATGTTTGAGAACAGGATGCTCTCCACTGCACACCCGTAGAAGGAGGTAAGGACTGAGCTTTCCAGTCCAGCTCGGCTCAGCCGCCTGAGGAAGTTGAGTCTCTGATGTGCTTTCTTTATCAGGCTGGTAGTGTTGTTGCCCCAGCTGAGGTTGTCATTCAGATGCACACCCAAGTACTGATAACTGGAGACCACTTCCACTGCAGGTCCTCCTATGTTCAGAGGGGGAAAGTGTGTTTGCCCCTTCTGAAATCCACAATTATCTCCTTAATCTTTTTCACATTGATGTGGAGACTGTTCTTGATGCGCCAGCTCTCCAAGTGTTCTACCCCCTGCATGTAGCCAGACTCATCATTGTTTCTGATGCATCCAACCACTGCAGTATCGTCTACAAATTTTACTATACGACAGCCTGGATGGGTAGGTAAGCAGTCATATGTGATCAGAGTGAACAGGAGGGGGCTCATCACACAGCCCTGAGTGGAACCAGTGCTGAGGGTTACAGTGGAGGAGGAGAAGTTGTGGATCATCACAGACAGCGGTCTGTTGGTCAGGACATCCAGGACCCAGTTGCACTGGGAGGGGCTCAATTCGAATGCGAGGAGTTTATCAATCAAGGAATAAGGGTGTTGAAGGTGGATTTGAAGTCCACAAAGAGCATACGGATGTAGGAATCCTTCTGCACCAGGTGGGCGAGAGCAGTGTGGACCACAGTGGAGATGGTGACCTCCGTTTATAGATTCTTGTGATGTGCTTACTGGTGTGGAATCTCGCCGACATCAATAGTTGCTTTGATGTGGGCAATGACCAGTCTTTCAAAGCATTTTGTGATTATTGGGATGAGTTACTGGCCGGTATAGTCATTCAGACCAGTCACTGCAGAGCTTGTAGGAACTGAGATGATGGTGGTGGTGGTCTTCAGGCAGGTGGAAACTGGGAACAGCTGCCTGGTCGAGGGAGGAGTTAAAGAAATTGTCCAGCATCTCGCAGAGCTGATCGGCACAGTGCCTCAGGACCCTCCCAGGGATTTTTTAAATCCTACAGTTACAATGCACTTGTGTTTTAGTATGACAATATTTCACTGTTAATTTGATGTAACGATTACCCTTCAACAGTGAAACCAGAGCCAGCCAGTGTATTGCTTGTGCTAGACCCAAACCTAGGTAAATGATTATAGCAGGAAGGACAGACAGCATAAAACTCATGCCTAAACAAAAATGTTAGTCCTTCAAAATGACTGGATTGGTCGATGCCTGGGTTAACCACAACCAATACTGCTGCAGTGGACGAACAGGGTGGTGGTGGTAATTTGCAAAGATCATGAGAAGGGAAATATTCCAGGTGACAGAGAGAGAAGATGAACATCAAGACTTTAACATTAAAGACCTGGTCAGTGTTTTCCCTACCATTATACAAGTGGGGCGTCCCACCCCGTCAACAGAACCGAGCGCCCTGTCTACCGAACCACGCGCACTCATCCCCATCTACCTGTCAGCACTGACGTAATGCTAAGCTAATGGCTTGCAGCAATACAGTTGTACTAGCTAAACAGGCAAAGGCAGCCTCTTCCCTCATGCTGAATTCTCACAATGAACCCCCCTCCCACTCGAAAACTGTCGGTACAAACAGCACATGGCTCAGATGTGTCTATGTCCCCTCACTCTAAAACTGTCAGTATAAGCAGTGCACTGTATTTATCATTTTTACTGGAATAGTTGCAATGTTGGTTGTACAAATTGTCTCACTGAAAAGAACTGAAGAATAGCCAGGTATCTAAATAGATGCAACATAGGGCAAACATGGGTGGGTGTGGGGTTATCCTAGGCCAAACAGTTAGCATATGAGTACAAAAAGCTGGACACAGGAGAGAGAGATGAAATTTAATCCATTGGTGAGAAAAAGGGATCAGGATAGAAAGGATGTGCAGCAGGTTAGCTAGGCATGCTAAAGATAGAAATGGTAATGTTCTAACAAGTGAGGAAGATGGAATGAGTACTTAGAGGAGTTGATGAATGAAGCAAATGAATGGTAAAGAGTAGCTCATAAAAACTGTGAAAACTTTGAAGTGGATAAAGAAGGTGGAAGACAGTTGAACCTGATGACATACTAGGGCTGGGTGACATCTCAGCATTTTAAAAATATCTAGATAATTTCATATGCAATATAAGATGGGACTATATCATCTAGATCAATATTTCTATGTTGCGTTATAATTAGACTTAAAAATCAGTTTAGTTCTGTTTCTCCCGTCTGTGTTCATCTGCACCTCCTTCTCCCTCATTGAATACAAACACAGCCCCTCAACCGCGCGCTCCCCCCGCTTCCTGCTTCTCTAGGTGGGCAGGAGACGTTTAGCACAAGTAAATATGGGAGATATCGAAGAGCAGCTTAGCTACTGAGCAAAAATAAAAACAATGGCTGTTAGAGATGGTTTGGATTTAAATTGTCAGTTGAGCAGCAGAAAAATGTTTTCTGTAGCCAATGCCAAAAACAAGTCCCAACAAAAAGTTGAAACTACAAATCTTTTTCACCATTTAAAACAGCACTACAAGTTAAGTTAATTTATAAGCTGCAGCTCTGACTATGCTTTCAACCTCCTTCCCTGACACAAACCACTGTATAAAACTCAATTAGCCATTATGTGCCTTATGAGTGGAACAGAGGCAGTGTGACATTAATAAAACAGCAGCTTATCATATCGCTAAAGACATGGTCCCAATCTCAACTGTGGAAAAAGACGGCTAAAGTTAGCCATGTTGTTAGCCGCTTAGGACTATGTCTTTAGCAATATGATAAGCCACTGCTTTATTAAAGTCACACTACCTCTCAATGTAACTTGAAAATCTGTGTACAGTAGTTCTTTTTCTTCCTGTCCAACTTCACGTGGACCCTCCTTCTCCCTCGCTGAATACAAGCAGCCCCTCACTGCAGCTTCACACACACGCTTACCGGTAGATGGATAGCTGGAAAGATGGGTGGATGGATGGATGGAAGGCAGGAATATATACAGTGCCTTGCGAAAGTATTCGGCCCCCTTGAACTTTTCAAACTTTTGCCACATTTCAGGCTTCAAACATAAAGATATAAAATTTGATTTTTTTTGTGAAGAATCAACAACAAGTGGGACACAATCGTGAAGTGGAATGAAATTTATTGGCTGTGTCAAACTTTTTTAACAAATAAAAAAACTGAAAAGTGGGGCGTGCAATATTATTGGGCCCCTTTACTTTCAGTGCAGCAAACTCACTCCAGAAGTTCAGTGAGGATCTATGAATGATCCAATGTTGTCCCAAATGACTGATGATGATAAATAGAATCCACCTGTGTGTAATCAAGTCTCCGTATAAATGCACCTGCTCTGTGATAGTCTCAGGGTTCTGTTCAAAGCGCAGAGAGCACCATGAAGACTGTAGTGAACCAGATAACCTCAAATCTACCAGATGGACAGAGACTGTTATTTTCATTGATCTGAATAAGTCTGAACCATCTGATGAACTTTCTTTCTTGAATTAATCAAGCAGAAAAGACAATTCTTTATAATCATTACTGTCTTACAAATGTTTTGATAATCAAATTGTGTTAGTTCACTCAATGCTTTACAGGTTGAAAAGAACTACTAATTTTTATTTTACATAAACAGTAAGTAATGATTTTTGTTCCTCATTCAGAGAAGAAATCACCTGAATATGCATTTCTTGATTTCCTGTCTGAAATGAGCAAACTGTCGTAAGTATGTGAAAGGTTGGTCTTCGGTCAACTAAAATGTTTACTGAAGAAGAAATGTCATGTTTTACTTTTTCAGAAGATTACAAAGTGTGAGACTCCAAAAAGTCTGCTGCTTCTGCAATAATCTTTTCTGTATGTTAAACAAGTTTCATTCTCTGACCTCGACTGTTGATAAACAACTTACGTCAGAAACCACTCCTCTTTCTGGTCCTTCCACGAATCAGAAAGCTCTAAATTGAACAGGAAGTCGACCCAAATAAAATGTGGCAACTTCTCAGTTCATGTTAGAGTCCAAGAGTCTGGGAGAATGAGAAGAATTAAGAATTCCAGAATTCCAAGAGAATGAGAGTTCTGAGAGATGTTGGAATGAGAGCTGACAACAGGTCCGATAGTCCAACAGAATGAGCAGATTGAGAGTGCAGCCGGTTATGAAGAGTTTGGAGTTATGAAGAACCAGGGACGTTTTGGGATTATAATTCTGTTTTGAACTAACCACGCACGACTCTCCGAGGATTTCTAGCTGTTCTGAACGGAGGCGCTGAAACAGTCTGAAGGACTCTTACTGAGCTGATCCATCGTCAAACCAGGTAAAGATTTCCTCTTCGACTCAAGTGTACCGTGGACGGGCTGAGGATCTGACGAAGCGTGCAATTTCTGGTTAAACAGATTAAACTTCCCTCATACAGTTCTCTGTAAGATAATCTCCTTTCACTCTAAAACCCACCTCTCTCTCATAAATCAGTAAAGATATTTTAGAAATATCTTAAGCAAAGTCCTCAAATCACCGCCGAGTGATTTGAAGTTCATTTTCTGTGAAACTGTCTGTTATTATTTTCATATTTTGCCAAATTAATGTAAATGTTTGATGTTAAACTTTGATTCTGAAAATAAATGATTCCATTCATTTGATGGGTCAAAGATAAACAACGTCTCTCGTTCACATTTCTGTTAAATTCAATGCACGGCATTTACAGTCAGAAAAATGAAGAACTCGTGAATATTGTATGCATATATAATTCGTATATTTGCCATACAACAAGTGACACGTACCTCATGTACATCACTACAACTGGTGGCCCGTAAACGTGTTCATGAATGACTGTTAATACGTGTAAGATTGATTATTTAAATGTTGGCATGTTGAAATAGTAACGGTTAAACAGCTGTGCTGAAACCGTGCGTCTTTACGCAGCGCAAATTGGAGCTGCGCGCTTGGAGCTCGGCTCTACAACTTTACGCTGTGTTACGCTGGCAATGTTTTAAGAGCTGAAATTGTGTCATAAGTCTTGTGTAAGCTGAAATTGTACGTCTGTTACGTGTAACTAAAGGCTGATGAGCTGTGGAATACGTTATTCTGTTTAAGGTACGAGGTTCTGCTAAGACCCGGCTGTGGTTCGGTTCTGCTCAGTTGGAACGAGTATTTTGAATAGATGGATAAACGTTTTAAAAGCTGAGTGCCATCTCAGAACACAGTTAGAAGTTGTTTCGTTACATTTTTTAACAGAAAAAGTGCATTTTGATGGTTTAAAAGACGAAAAAGTGACGAACTATTTTAAGCTAATCTAACTTGCTAGGTAGAGAAAACGCTTCCTGATTGGTTGAATTCGCTGTTGTGGAGCGCTTTCATTGGTTGAAGGTTTGACTGACGTGGCTACGTCACTTCCTCTCACCCTACGCTGCGTGCCATTGGTGATTTCAGTCACGTGACCCGGATATGAAATTCATTTTCATAGGGAAATAAAATCTGCTTTTTTAAAGCTAAAAAACGCTTTTAAAGTGGTTTTGACACACTGGTTAGATGCTTCGAAGCCTGTTTGCTGAAATCCTGCCACGTTACAGTTTAAAATTCGTCAAAAAACGATGTTTTTAAACAAAGCTAGCGATGCTAATTTTAAGCTAACAAGCTAACGACCGGAGTTTTAACTACGCTTAAAATCACTAAAGGAAGCTACAAATATTGTTCCAAAAACTCATGTTCAGGCTAAAAAGTCGTGTTTGTTGAAAGTGTGCCACTTTTGTGTAAAAAATCCGTTCAGAAATGTTGATTTTGACCGAGTTTAGCCGAAGCTAACTTCAAGCTAAGCGGCTAACAACAGGATGTCAACCGAACGCCACAGGAAGTTATAGCTCCCCTAGTGGATAACACAAACAGTGTCTGAGTTAAAATTAGTAAGGTAAGGCTGACATCTTCTGGCGAACCTTGAGAAGACAGGTTTCACTCGCTTATTAGGTCTAAATAGTGAAATTAAAAACGTTTTAATCTTTCTAAAAGCATTTTCGAGTCAATAAACGTTCCTTAAAGCTGAAAATTACTGTTATCTTGCATTTTAAAAGTTATAAGGTACTTATGCAAACGAGCATTCACCAAAAAGTTTATTTCACTGTTAATCCTTTAAAAATAAGGTACAAAAATAAACATTAACTTTTTAAAAATAGAAACAGTTACAGATTTTCACAAAGTTGGAAAAAGTTTACTCATTTGCTAAAAGGATAGTGCACGTTTAATTAATAAATCACTAAATAAAAGTAAATATATCAGACGAAGAGACTTTGCTGATTTTATTTATTTTGAAAAACCTAAAACATTAAAATTCTCCTGTTTAAACTCTAAATAGAAGAAAAATGCCAAGCGACAATGAAGAAGACACCTCTTTAAAACCAACAAATGAAGACATCATTTTGGGGGCATTACATATCTTAACAACTCCACTGATTGGTACACAATTACAGCAATTAGAACAACTCGATGAAGTTCAAAGACAAGAAGAGCTGAAAAGTTTGGCCGCAGGAACATTAAATACAGAGAGTAAAAAGCTCAGCCTTGAACGGTTAGCAAAAATCTCCCTGCTTCTAAAAGCTGAATTGGATGAACGGTCGGAACGCCTTGACTGGATGTCTGAAACACATGAGAGGAATCTCTCAAAAATGCAGGCGTCACTAGAAGAAAAATCTTATGAAAAGATTAAAGAAATAGACCGTCAGTACAAAGCCACGTGTTCAGATAACGATGTGCTACAACAACAGTTGCAGCTTGCAAAAACTGAACTGGAACAATGCAAAATAGATAAACAAAATCTACAAAAGCTAAATATGCTCTTAGAAGGTGACTACTGTAAATCCCAGGAACATTTAAAAAAATGTGAGGCGAAACTAATAGCAGCAATAGAAAAAGGTCAGAATGTTGTTCAAGGTGACCTGGAATCAAAACCAGACCCTGAACAGAATCGGGGTAATACACCAATTACTCAACGACCTCTTTACTCACAAACTGCTTTTAGACCCATCCAATCACCTACACAAACGGGCAGAGCAACACCCCCACAACTGATCACGCATGTGAGACCATTGATATCTTCTCCATCAATGGATGACTTGCAAAAAATCTCAAAATATGTACAACGTTTCATCCCTGAACCGTTGGGCTCCCCTGGAACGAAAGCGTACCTCAGAGATCTGGATTTCAGATTGAGAGCTTATCCAAACGCTACGGTAGAAGATAAAATCAGTCTGATACGACTCACTTCGGACAGAGATGTGTTTACCTTCATCGAGCGTCTGCCAGATGCAACGAGAAAGGATTACAAACTTCTGTGTGAAGCTCTGATCAAAGAGTACGACGCCTGCGCAGGACCTACTGGGTATCCAGCCGCAGACAAGGTCACGCAGGGCAAGAATGAACATCCAAAAGTTTATTACAAAAGAATCTTCCAAGCTTATTTTGGTAACAGAAATGAAACCGGAATGGAGGAAGAAGAAGGTTTTAAATTTGTTTTCAGCAAAAATCTCCATCCTGACATTCAAACGTCAGTGCAAATGATGGCAAATTACAGAGAAAAATCCATCAGTGAGATTAAACAGTGCGCTGTGAACGTGTTTGAGGCACGTTGTCATGCCAAGACGCCCATAGAAGTGTTTCCTGGTGTAAAGGTTAAACCCCACTCCCTAGAATTAGAAGGAAGGCGTGCATCGCCACCCCCTCCTAAAAAGGGAGAAAAAAGGCAGTATTTTCAGACTAACAAACCGCATCATGAAGGTGCACGCTGGGATAAAAAGGCTCCTCCTTCAGAGGACGAACGTGATTATCGTAAATGGGACCAGCGGAGGACGCAAAAAAATGGGAACCGAGAGGAACCCCAAAAAGACGTACCTAGCCGCCCCCCACCTCGGACGAAACGTCCAGAGGCGAAAAAATCACAAAAATCCCAGAAAAAAGGCCCTCCACCTCTGAACTCGCAAGAGACAGAAAAATTGCGTGAAATGTTAGAAGATTTGAAACACACTGACAAGGGAAGCCGACCAAAAGCACTATGCAGTGAGGTACTCACTACAGCATCTCTGGACGCGAATGACAACACTACAGATGTCGGTGAGTCACACCAAGACGCTGTTGTTGTTGCTTCAAACAACCCCTCATCGGATGAAAGGGGGGTAATCACACACACAAACGATGACCAGTCATCGCAAGCTGAACACGCAGAAACAGCTACAGCTGTGCTGACGGTTCAGACAAACCAAGATTACACAGATAAATCTGAACGCGTGAAAAAGCGTCAGAAAAAAACCAAAAGGTTTCTGTGTAACTTTATCAGAAAGGGGGCCGCCAAAAAGGCGTACCTGTCAGTAACTCTCGAAGGGGTCCTCACACACGAAGCACTCTTGGACGGTGGGGCAGACATAACAATTATGTCAGCTAAACTGTTCGAGGAGCTGAGGACAGCCGCAGCCGAGAAAAACAGGATAATACCTCTATCTGATTGTGCTATAGAAATGCAGGGTCTCTCGGAGAATAAAACAACCCTGACAGCTATAGCAATGGTTCACATGCAGATTGGCAATATGACACTGTACCACCCGGTACACGTGACCCATGTTGACTCATTCCCATTTTTGGTTGGCCAGGATTTTATAAATCGCTTTAACGCGATTATAGATTACGGTGATCAAACAATGTGGACAACAGTGAGAAAACCACTGCCAATAGAAACGCCTCCGGAGTGTGACACAGACTGCCCAACAGCAGGTACCGCGGAAGGCACAAAGGACTCCTCAGCCGAGGACACGAGCCCGGTGAGTACTCCTCTAACACCATGTGAAACCAAAGAAACCCAAGAGGTCCAAACTCTCACTCAACAAGACAGCCTCCTCTGTGAGCTGGAACAGTCAGAGTCCACCAAACACTACCTACCACTGGTAGTTAAGGGTGTAGAGATCCAAGGGTCCCACACCAACGATGCTGTACTGTCTCTGTGGACAGATAAATCAGCAATTAACCGAGCTTTCTACGAAACCTTGGTTCACAAACACGTTGGTCTAGAACTAATTAAAAAAGCTTTCCGCTTTCCATTAGTTCCCAATAGTTCACAGGTAATGACCGCAGAAGGAGTCATTAACCTAAAACTGAACTGGAATCAACGAGAACTGGTTCACCCATTTCTCGTTATCCAAAACTTACCACATGCATCCTACATAGGCTCTGACATTTTGGTAAGGTTAGGTGTTCATGTGGACACCATCAACAAGGTGCTGTGGTCCCTCAAACCAGCC
>NW_023619083.1:0-14421 GCF_014905685.2 Nematolebias whitei
CCAGATGGCTTCATGCTGCACATTACCTGCTCCAGAGAGGACAGAGAGATGGGCTGAAAGTGGTCTAACACAGCCACACACTGAGATGGGATGGACAGATCATGAGCTGGTGGAGAAATAAGTGCCCGGGTGTTTGCCACTTTTTCTAAAAAGAAATGGAGGAAGTTTTCACACAGCTCAGTTGAGGCTTCCAGAGGTGAAGGCTCACTGAGGTGTAGAACTGAGTTCAGGGTGGAGAAAAGAACTTGGGGGTTGTGGGAGTTGGAGACAATTAAATCAGAGAAGAATTTACATTTGGCAGCTTTAACGGTTTTCTGATAGTGACACCAACTCTCCCTTAACATTTGAAAAGAAACCTGCAGCCTGTCCTTCCTCCACCTTCGTTCAGCTCTGCGGCACTGCTGCCTAACGGCTCGAGTGACGTCATTCAGCCAAGGCTCTGATCTAAGTTTCGTTTTTCTGGTTTTAAGGGGAGCAACACGGTCCAGAACATTTAAACAGGCAGAGTTGAACTGAGAGGTTAGCTCCTCAGTGGTTAGAGAGACAATGAGAGCTGTTCGATCCTCTCAGAGTTAAAACCTTCATTAAAACGAGCAGCAGTGAAATGGGTAATGGAATGAGTAGTACGTGCAGGAATGCACGTCTTAGCAGTAGGACGGGGGGGGGGGGTGAAGTCAAACAATACAGGCATGTGATCTGAACATTGTCACCGATTTTCAAATTAGAAACAGAGACATCGCGTGTTAAAACGAGGTCCAGCGTGTGACCGTGTTCTTGGGTGGGACCGTTTACCTGCTGAGTTAAATTAAAAGAGTCCAATAAATCTAGAAAGTCCTTCACTAAGGGCTTCTCCTGACAACACACATGCAAATTAAAGTCACCAATAAACAAAATGTGAGTGTATCTCTGTGTGATATCAGCCAAAAAGTCAGAGCAGAGAATTCATTTATGAAGTCCTTGGATCGAGGGGGGCGGTAGACGAGTGCGCACAGAACCGGAGGAGAGTGTCCGAGTTCAAAGACGCTTAGCTCAAAGCTGGCACGGGACACCGGGATGGACAACTATTTACAGGCCAAGTTTGCTTTAAAAACTGTTAATAATCCCCCCCCCCCCCCCCCCCCCCCCGCGCCGACCTGATGGCCGCTGGGCATTAAAACACAGACAGTCCGAAGGTAGTAATTCCACCAAGGCGCTGGACTCACCATCAGAAATCCAAGATTCCATGACGAACAGAAAATCCAACTCCTCGTCTTTAAAAAAGTCATTGAGGATAAACATCTTGTTGGAAACAGACCTTGCGTTGATTAAACACATCCTGATAGGGTCCAACGCAGACACAGCCGTGGAAGGAGAAGCGCGCGCCAGCGGGCGCAGGTTATGAAGAACAGCTCCTCCAGGTCTGCTGGTGCGGCGCACAGGTAAACAACTCCAGGTGTTTACGTGGACTGAGCGCGCGGGCAGCTGGCCAGCAGCCGGGCCCCGGGAGCACCACGGGTCAGAGAGGAGATGATCAAATCCAGAGCGAGTCCTGATAGAATAATCCACACTTTGCCTCACTTTCACCAAAATCCCTGCACGCTTCCCACGACGTCTGCGACGTTTCCTCCATGGAGAAAGGCCAGGGTCACGCAGAAGGAATGCAGGAATCTCAGACAGGACCGGTGGAGGAGAGTGCTGACCGCTGTACAAAAACTCCGCAGGCATTTCAGCAAATGTACGGAGCTCCAAAAGTGCTCGACGATCATACTGAAAATATGACTCGGCACACTGCACCAACAATATGGATGGAAATATGGATGAAACGATGTCAGAATTGCCCAGGTTAAACTCCAACTTTACTGTAGTATTAGGCTACTTTTATACATGAAGCTAAAATTACCTGACACCATCCTGCACCCAACTCAAGTGGAGTTTGTTTGCTCCCAGTGAGTTGCCACAAACTCAAAAACCAGTACAGGATTTGTCCCATGACCTATTAAAGACCCACAAGAGGTCACACAGAACTAAAGTGTTCAGTTCTCAGGTTTGTTGTTAAATAGTCTGTGAGGTGTGGAGGTTTGTGGTCCGTTACCACGGTTACTGTCCACATCTGTAGGTTGTGTATTCTGAATGCTGTTTATGTTTTTGTCAGGGGAAACATGTATGTGTGTGTGATACTTCATTATATAATGATCCTTATGTGTGAGCCATCTTATCTTATTCTGTGTCATTTGATCTGAATGGTATGTTATTCTAATGCTTTGGTATCACTGTTTGTGGAATGATGGTGTCAGTAACAGCTGGCCAGATGTTTATCATTCCCCTCCACTGTAAGGAACCTTGAGGATGTTTTCTTTTGTGAGACTGTTCTTTATAGTATCTGTCTGAGTTTGGTTCTGTAAACACTAGGACAATACTAGGATCAGAACCAAGGCAGAGCAAGCATTGGGAGTTTTGTGTACTTGTAATGTGTTGACTTTCTGTATTCTGACTGTTCCTCCAAAGCTTTGTGTTTTTAGATTTGATGAAATCTACACCTGATTGTTTGAGATTCTGTTTTTTCTGACATCTTTAATTTTTATTGTATTTGAACCTATTCCCTATGTACCACATTAACTAGAGATGCAATAATTCACTTTTTTCCCTGCTTCCGGTACCGATCCCTGTGGTTTAGTATTTGCCGATACCAATATGATATAGAAAACCACTGCTGAATTAACAAAAATGGCTAAATCATGTCCAGATGATGATTTAGCTATTTGTGTTGTTGTCTACCTGGATGGTAGAGCTTACAAACCCAGTGCTGAGTTCACTTAAAACATTTGTTTCTTTTTTAACGCAGACATGAATGTACTGAATTACATATTTATTGAAAACTGTGCACCAGAGCAGCACACTTAAACACACCAAGATCTTCACAAGCTTGGTCAAACATGTAAAAACAACACAACTTTAATTTGTTCAGTCAGTACACTAGAGCGTGACGTCACTCAGAGCACAAAGCATAGAACTAGAGTGAATAGATCTGCTTAGTCATGGATCTGTCACATTGTCACCGGTACCTGATCCAGAAGGTTTTTCCGATATCTGTACCGATACCGATATTGGTATTGGGTCAGTGCATCTCTAAAATTTACCTTCCAAGGTAAAAGTTTACTTTATCTTAACCAGCAGTGTTTCCCCTACCATTATACAAGCAGGGCGCCCTGCTCCATCAACAGAACCAAGCACCCCGTCTACCGACACTGTCCCCCCCCTCCAACCACCTGTCAGCACTGACGTAACGCTAAACTGGCGTCTCGCAATACAGGTGCACAATTTAAAAAACTAAAGGCAGCCTCTTCCCTCGTGCTGAACTCACATGCTGCCCCCCCCAACTCAAAAACTGTCGGTACAAACAACATGTGGCGATATGAGAGCAATGGCAAGTTATTTAGAGGAAACACTGACCAGTAGTTTTTACTTAGTTTATGTGTGTACATATCCCTGATTTATCATTGTTCTTTTGCATTAGAATGGAAAAAAGCACGACTCAAAATCCACCACAGACCTCGTCAGTAGTTGCAGCTTTTATCTGAATGACTACAAATTGAAAGGGTAACTGTGCTGTTGCAGACAAATAACTGTTGGAAATCATAATTTTTGTCACCCTGATGCACTTTATTTTCTGACAATAGTCTGATGTCTTCATTATTTTTCATATGTTAGTGTAATTAAAATGTTATGTTTATTAGTAGTGACAATAGTTATTTTACATTTTATTAGTTGGTGTAGTAATAAAAATGAAAGCAGATATAATTTTTTTTCAATGAAACAGTTGTCCAAAAAATAAATTTTTATTGTTTTGCAGGCTTTAAAATAGCTACTTCTTTCTCAATAATGACATACCAATCTGATAAAATTCTATATTAGCTAATATTAAACATCTACACTTTTACACAACATTGTTGTTTAGTTTGTCGCTGTTTTCTAAACTGAACGTGTTCCTGCATAAAAACTGTGACAAACTAAACGTTGGTTACGTATTGTAACCCCAGATTCTATGAGTATAAGCGTAGCCCTTTAAGGCTGTCGCTGATGGGTTTATCCCGATATGTGTAGCATTGCACAGAAAAAATTTAGTCCATGCCCACCTGCTGTGTGGGCCCCACCCGGTCCGTATAAATTACGTTAAGAGTGGGAAATCGGCTCCCAAAATAGCTTTTTCTTCAGCCATTTAGGAGCCAGTGAGGCCCGACGCTTAAAGGGCTACGCTTATACTCATAGAATCTGGGGTTACAGTACGTAACCAACGTTCTGTTTCGTATAAGCTTCGCCCTTTAAGGCTGTCGCTGATGGGTTAAGGACGAAGCAGATGTGGTCCTCGCCTCACTAGGTACATTCGAACACTGTATGAAGCAGAAGCTTGCCCAAAAAACGTCTTGTCACTCAGCTCCCCATGTGCGTAATTACGCATTGCGTAATTATGTGTGCCATGAACAGACGCATGTTGTGTAACTATGCGTTCTGAATGCATGAATGCCCCGGAAAAAAATTCAACGGGAAGGGAAAATATGCTGAAAAGAGCCATGAACCAACCGGTTATGGCTGAACAAAATGAACAGATTAATAATAACAGGAGAGCTGATTATTAATCACATGAACTGATTGGTAACAATAGTCGTGAACTGATTAGTGACAATAGAACCAAAATAACAATCACAACTTGTGACTGATACCAACATCTCACACTGTAATGCATGCAGACAGATGTGAGTTAAACGGAGTTCCATGAAACAACAATATTCATTCTGTAAAACACTAAGGACAGAATGTGTCATGGAACGGGCCGTCATATCACGTAGATGAAAGCGAATGAATGAGCAGGGTGTTGACCACGCGGCCGCAGTGCAAAATGTCCTGCATTGTCATACCATTATGCAAGGTAGTCGAAGATGCGATACCCCTAGTCGAGTGTGCTCTGAGGTTGACAGGAGGCTCTAAATCTGATGCTCTGTAAGCTTCAGAAAAGGCCTCACACAGCCAGTGTGACAAGCGCGGGGTGGATAACAGGCGACCTGCAGGTGCATCTCTATAATGCACAAACTAATGTTGAGTTTGACGCATTGCAGCTGTGCGTGTTATGTAACACGTCAACGCCCGCACCGGACAGAGAAGATGGAAAAACGCCTCTTCTTCTGATTTGTGGGGGGAAGGGAAAAACCCCTCCAACAATATCACCCTTGATTTAAAAGAGCTCGGGATGTTTTAGGCATAAAGCTGGATTTGGTCTTAAATCAGCTGAGCTGCCGGCAGCCTGAATTCTAAGACATGACGGAGCAACAGAGAGGGCAGATAAATCACACACCCTCTTAGCGGATGTTAAAGCCAGCAGCAGGGTTGTTTTTAAGAGACAAGAATTTAATTGGGACCTGATCCAGAGGCTCAAATGGAGCTTTGATCAGGGCTCGCAGGACCAGCGTTAAAACCCACTGTGGAGCAAGTGGGTGAAACAGACCTGCGTCTCTGTACACCTTTTAGAAAACGCTTCATCAGCAGATGATTAAAACCTGTTCTGTCTCCGAACCCTTCGTGGCGTACGTTTTAATCGTGCTGGACGCCAAATTTCTGTCCATCAGCTGTTGTAGAATGGACAGCATGCCACCTAGTGGACATGAGATGACCTCTACACCTTTCTCAGTACACCAGCGCTGAAAAATTGTCCACTTTGATGTGTACAGCGCTGTGGTAGATGCAGCACGTGAATCCTGGATTGTGCGCACTACATCCTGTGGGAGACCCATCCTCTCTAAGCGGATCCGCTCAGCGGCCAGACCCACAGGTGCTGGCCTATTTCTGGGTAACTCCTGATCGCTCCTCCTGCGTGGAGGAGAGCATCCTCCCTCCATGGCAGTTTCCACGGCGCCCCGACAGCAGGCATTGTAGGACTGGGAACCATGGTGCGTTGACGCGCTCGGGGGCCACCAGGAGAGCTGTCAATCCCTCCTCCTGAACTTGGTTCAGGAACCGTAAAATCAGAGGAGGTGGAGGAAATGCGTACAGAAGCGTTTTGGGCCATGGGCTGTGGGCAAACGCATCCACCCCCAGCGGTGGTTCGTCTCGCGGGCTCAGAGAAAACCATAGTTGACACTGAGCGTTTTTGTGTGTCGCAAACAGGTCCACAGCTGCTTTGCCAAATTTCTGCCACGTCTGAGTCATCAGGTCTGGATGGAGAGTCCATTCCCCGTGAAGTGGACCGCCCCTGGACATCACATCTGCCCCTTTGTTCAGAACACCGGGTATGTAAACTGCTCTGATGGAGAGCAGATTTTGGTGAGCTCAAGACAGTAGCTTTCACGCAATGTGTAACATCTGCACTGAGCACACACACCCCTGCCGGTTTATGAAAGCAGCAGTCACCTTGTTGTCTGTGTGAATCAAAATGTGGTGATTCTGCAGCACAGGAGCAAAGTGTTGAATCACGTTCAGCACCGTGTGGCACTCCAAAACATTTATGTGGGCAGATGTGTGATGGGGCCACAGCGCCCCTACTGCTTGAGATAGGCATGCCGCCCCCCCCCCCAGCCTGACAGCAACACGTCCGTGAAGACTGGCACGTGTGACTTGGGTCTGCTGACGGGGGCTCCCTCCAACAGAACCAGGGTGTTTCCCCAGTGTCGGAGGTCTGCCTTCACGGAGGGAGGAACAGTGATCATCCGTCTCTTTTGTTTTTCTGGATCCACACGCAGACGTGCAAACCACCTCTGGAGGCGTCTCATGTGTAATAAACCCAGCGGGATAACTGTGTGAGCTGATGACATCATTCCTAACAGCTTCATGATGGAAAACAGCTGTTACCACTTTGCCAGGTCTTACGAGACGGTGCTGGTCTTTTAAAGTGTCGATTCTCGTTTGTGATAAACGAGCCCTCATGGTGGTTGAGTTAGCTCCACTCCCAGATAAACAATTGTCTGGGCCAGGAAAATTTAGCTTTTCTTCCAATTTATGGTGAAGCCCAGATTTAACAAGTGTGATGTCAACACCTGAGCCTGCATCACTGCTTCCTGTCTGGAGCGTGACAGCAGCAGCAGGTCGTCCAGGTAAAACAAAACTCTCATCCCTGCTCTGTGTAACGGATGCAGAGCTGTCTCCTGAAATCCAACACTCCACACACTTTGAGAACGTACGAGGTGCGAGAGGATAACCGAACGGCAGCCTGTTGTACTGATACTTCATCCCTTGAAAGGAGAAAACGCAGGAATTTTCTGTGTTTTGGGATGATCGGTATGTGAAAATAAGCATCTTTCAGGTCGACGGAAAACAAACCAGTCGTTTCTCTGGATGTTGTCCAACAGCTGTCTGGTTGTCAACATGTGAAACGGTTTGTCCATGATCACCTTGTTGAAAGCTGACAGATCCAAAATCGGTCTCATCCCTCCGGTTCGTTTGGGAACCAGGAAGTAACGTGAGTAAAACCCTGTGTTTTTCTCTCCGTTGGGAACTCTGGAGATTACTACTTTTATCAGAAGCTCTTGAACTTCTGCATTTAGGGATGAGATTTGTTCTGGTGATGACAGGACCGTCTTTAAAATTCCTCTGAACGGAGGGGGTCGGGTTGCAAATTGCAACATGTAACCTTTGCATAACACCCTGGCCATCCATCTGTCAGGCGAGCATGTTTTTAGCCACTCCGCGTAACTTTCGTGGAGTGGACGTGCGTTTAAGTGATGCGTCATGTTTTGTACGGATGTCATCCAGTCCACCGCCTCGACCGCCGTCATGTGTCGCGGGAATGTTTTCCGCGTGACCCAAGGCGAGGCTTCCTCGAAAGGGCTTTGAACGCGCCCGTGTGCTGCTTTCGGACCGTGGACCAACCTTCATGTCTAGGTGGGCCGGTGTGTGCTGAGGCGAAGCGTGGAAGCTGACGATGCCGTGGGGCGGCGCGTTTGACGCCACTGCGGTGAAAACGTGTGTCGCACCTGCCGCGTGCGGTGTCCTGCGCTGGGTTCGCTTTGAGATCTCGCATCTATGCCGCCATGAGCGGGTGAGCGCTGCAAAGCTGTGAGTGCGACTTCATCTACGCCGTGCCGTTTGAGTGAAGACTGCGAGCCCCGTGAGAGTACACGTTTTCTCTGGTGGGATGCGTGCCACTCTCGCTAGAAGCGAGACTCGTCACTGGGTTCGCTCAGCTGTCTCACGCTTATGCTGCCGTGAGCGGCCGAGCACTGAGACACGGTGGATGAAGGCTGCCTGCACCGCGGCGGCACACGTTTGCTTCGATGTGGCGTGTGTCGCTCTCACTGAGAGCGTGGTCCTCCACCAACCCGACCTGCGGTCCCACATTTATGCCGATGTGGGCCGGTGAACGCCGGGGAGCTGTGTGTGCACCATCATCAACACAACGCCGTTTGGGTGAAGGCTGTTTGCGTCACGTGAGTGTGCGTTTGACACCGCTTGGGTGAGGATCGTGCAGCTCGGGTTGACAACGAGTTATTTCGCTTACCATTGTGAGGTGTGAGCGTCTCATCATGTCTTGGAGCAATGGTGAGTTTAAAAAAAAACCCTTATTAAAGACACCGTCTCGTTATGTGTGGAGGGTGTGTGCGCAGCCGCTGTGAGTCCATCCGAGCTTACAGACTGGCTAGAAACAGACACTTGATCATTGAATGATGTTTTATTCAACATTTGTGTCATATTTACACACACCCTCTGCAGACCATCATTCTGAATCTTTTCCCCCATGAGCTCTGGGAATTGTTGGCCCAGGGCGCCGTCTGCTGGGGGTCTCTGGGAAAAACGTTGGACACTCTGTTGCCGGGATGAAGAGGGCCGGACGGGCTGAAGCTCAGCGAGACGGCCGTGGAACCGACTTGCCACCGGCTCATTTCGTGTGGAGGGTGAGAGAGAGAGCCACTGTCAGATCATCTGAGCTGACAAACTGGCTAAAAATGGACACTTTCATCATTAAATGATGTTTTACTCCAAACTCGTGTCACCTACACACATTCTCTGCCACAACCATCAATTGCTCTGCCATTTGTTGTCCTAGACCGCCATCTGTTGGCGGTCTCAGGGAAACGCTGAAAAACTCCGGCTGCGATGCGGGCCGGCAGACAGCAAAGTGGTGCACCGGTTGGGGGTAACGTCAGCTGCTCTGCAGATGGAGCGTTGTCTCCTCCCACCTCTGAACATGTACGCCAACAGTGTAACGTGTTGTTTGCTGCGGCCGTCTGGAGTGCATGCTGGTGAGCTCAGTTGGAGAGCGGTGTCACCGTCTCGGTTATGCTAACCGGAGGCACGGGACGCTGGTCCACCTGGAACATCTTGCTCCAATGACGCCTCCGTCAGGCTTGGCTCCAAGGGGCACTGAGGGACTTTCCGCTCGGTGAACCCCTGCTCTGAAGATGGGTGCGGACTGTGGAGACCGGCCCCCCCAGTCTACCAGGAAAAACCGGCTGTGGCCTCGCCCGTAGGATGTCCTGTTGGGAAAACGAGGCCAGGTGGACCAAAACGGTGAGCCGGAATGGAACCTAGTAAAAACAACCTTCCCGCCGGATCATCCGAACTGGTGGGGAAAGGCGTGGGACGTAAAAAGGGTCCCTTCATGTCAGCCGCCTCCTGGGTTACGCCGGGCAACCCCAGAGGGCGCCGTCGGCCGGGAGCCGTGTGATCACCGATGCGAAACGAGGTGGGATGGGGTGAGCTTTCACTCAGCCCCCCTTTACCGACACTACGCTCTCCAGGAGGGAATGAGCAGCAGGGGCTGCAGCTGAGCGCCGCCTGTCCCGGAGGAACCATCCGATTCGCTCCGAGGGTCAGCGATAAGAGGAAAATTACAAGATGGCGTTGTCCAGCGTGTGGCGACCTGTCACTGAGAAATATTCCTCGGCGCTTACCTTGAAACAAGACTGTTCGTCAGCTTCTCCTTGGGAAGGAGAGCTCACCGGACGACCGAAGGTCGACGTGCCGGGCCAAGCATTCTTAACAAAGGTTGGTCATCTACACGACTTTCCTTCTTCGTTCTTCTGACAGTGCTATTAGCTCGCTGAAGAAAAAATGGGAGCCGATTTCCCGCTCTTAACGTAATTTATACGGACCGGGTGGGGCCCACACAGCAGGTGGGCGTGGACTAATTTTTTTCAGTGCAATGCTACGCATATCGGGATAAACCCATCAGCAACAGCCTTAAAGGGCGAAGCTTATACGAAATAGAACTAGTGGTGTCGTGCAAATGTGTGGATTTATTAGTAGCTCATGTAGCATTCTTTCACAGCAGAATGTTGTTGACAAGGAGTTGTTTTATAAACAATCACATTGACTGACTTGCAACAAATGTTGGTAGAGAATGAGATGCCATCCCACAACAGTGTGTGACCAAGCTGGTGAGCAGCATGAAGAGGTGCCAGGCTGTTGTGGCTGTGTATGGTTCTTCCACATGCTTCTGAGGCTCCAGTTTGTTCAATGAGTAAATGAAGTTGTCAATATGTTTTGTTTCTTAAGACTTATTTGTTGAATCCAATAAACGACACCAAACAAGAGTCAACAGCAGAATAAGATGTTTGGTTTTGTCAGAGAAGATTTGACAAGTTTTACATGAGCATCATCCTCGTTTAGTTCATCTCCTAAAATGACAAATTCATCCAAAAGTTCTACTGTTCAAAATATTTCTGTGATAATTCAATCATGTTTCCATCATTTTACAACAAGCTGTTTGGTTTAATACCACTGTAAATCAATGTTGAAAGATTATTATCAAATTTCATACTCGATGATGTAAAAGCTTTTGTTTTATTTTGCTGTATTTCTTTATTTTATTTTACTTTTGATTACAATAAATCTTATGATTGTGGAATAGTTTGCATCCTGGTAATAATTTGAGTGGAATGCACTGATTTATTTTCAATAGAACAAAACATCTTCATTTTAATTTGAGACCTAATTTTGAGAATCTTCCATCAATTGACATCAAATTGCTGGTGTCCTGCTACAAGTCCAAATTCTTAGTTTCCATGTGTTCAAATGCTCCATAAATCACCAGAAATGGACCTGAAACGGACCTTTAGATGACAGTTGAACAAACATTTAGTGACCACCATCATTATTAGTGTTTTTACATCAAGAATCAATTTACATTCAATTCTGTAAGACCGATGACATTTCATTGTTTCACTTCAATTAGTTTTTGCTGTCTAGATAAAGAACCATTAAGAGGGAGGAGTGGGATCTCTCCAAAACTTTTCAACTTCCATGTTTCCCTGAAAACGGTCCTCAGAGGGATGGTGAAACCCTGACGACTCTCAGGTTCCAGCAGATGCTTCTTCCATTGTTAGGCAGGATTCACAGGTTTCAGGTTTTCCAGCTCACACTTTTTATTCTTTGTATGTACATCTACAAATGATAAAGTTTCTGAGTCAACCCAGTTCAAGATGGCCGCCACAGCCACCTGAGCTTAGAAACAACAAGTTGTGTATAATTCATCAAAACAGGCCTCATCAACAGCCCTATTCTTTTCCTCCATAAAATAAATGTATTCTGACTTGTTTTTGTGTTTTAAAAACTGTTTCTCTACTATCTGCTGTCTTTGCATGAATTCTGAAAATGTACTTTTGAAGTTTTAGTACAGATTAGACACTGATCACTGCAATCAGCTGCAGCTAGTAGAGTTCAAATGTTCAAAAGTTAGTTTCTAATTCATCAACTAGTTGAAGTCATAATTATTCAAGCAGCTAAAAAGTCTTGAAATCATTGGAAGTCATTAATTATTGACTGACTTCAGGTCAGTTTAGATCATCAGTTAGACCCAATATATTTTCCTTATAATAATAATATCCTATATATTTTTGATCAGAATCAAATGGATCAAAGTGATCAAAGGAGTGAAATCCATCCAGATCCAGTGAGAATCTATTAAAAGAAGAGATCAAAGGCATGGTGTGATAAACAATCAGACACAGCAGCAGGAAGGAAGGAAGGGTTCTGATAGAAAACAGCTGAGTTGCTCCAAAAGCTGCTGGACTTCAGCACCAACTCTTGTTCCACTTGAACTGCTCACAGTCCCAACTTCTCCCAGACGTCTGCTGGAACCATGTGGGCTTCTTGTGAGCCAGATGTTGAGGAGTTCAAAGGAACATCTTCCTGGACGTCTTCCTCTCTGACCTAATCTTTGTTTCTACAAGATGTGACTCTTCTTCATCTTTCTTTAATAGTGACTGTGAATAATGTGAAGAAACATCAGATTGTGTGCTCCTGTGTGTGTTAGCTGTTGTAGCAATGATGTGTTTCCATGCAGGCGTTGTCATCTCTCCGTTACTGCACATGCAAATATCTCCACAACTGTTCATGTGAGCTGCGTGAATTTATTCTGCCATACATCAGTAATGTTCTCTTTCCATGAACGCTTTTGTGTTGATCATGAAAACTGGACGTGACAGGAACTTGAAGAGAATTGATCCTGTTTCCATTAGAAAGACTCTCAGACACAGAAGCCCACAAGCAGAAATAAAACATGATGTAATGTGTCTTCATGTCCAACTGACTGAAATGTGATCAAACTATTGATTTATTCATGAAGCTTTATTTAAGCAGGCAAACCCCGTTGAGAGCACAGATCTCTCTGCATGGTCCTCCTGGGCCTGAAGGCAGCCTAACATGCATGTTTTTACACTGTGGGAGGAAACCGGAGTACCCGGGGAAAAGCCACGCAAACACGAGGAGAACATACAAAGTGCAGAGAGAAAGAGCCCCGGTCCAACCCGGGGATTGAAGCCACTGAAGCAGCTGATCCAGAGCTTTGAATGTGACGTCTATTTATGACTGAGAATCATTCTAGAGCTTATAAAAGTGTTCAAGCATCAACCAGTGGTTGTAGATTTGTTCCTTTAGGAAAGCTTTTACAAATCAAACTGTAATGATCATTTTATAAATGTTTGGGATCATGAGCTGCACAAATCTAGTGAAATGTTTAGTTTCTTATTGACACGTGTTCTTTACTACAACAGGCAGATCCAGAACTTGTTCCTGTCACGTCACCTTTGACTTTGATTTCCAGTCCAACCATTAGAGTCTTATAAACTGGTTGAACGAACAGTCATTGATCAGATATTTGTTGCTGTGAAAAGAACTCAAGTGTATTTTGACTGAAGACAACAAAGTTCACCATGAAGGTTGTGTGTGTGTGTCAGCATAATATTGTCATGTGTGTAGGTTAGTGTGAACACATGAGAAGCTGAGCACAAACTAAAACATGGTGTCTGACTTCACAGTCTTCTGTCTATAGAGTGGAGTTTGTAGAAAACCAGGGAGCTCCTTCACTCCAGAGTCAGACGGTTCTGAGTGCGATCCAGTTGTGTCAGATGGGAGGGGTTGGATTGAAGAGCTGAGAGCAGAGAGGCACAGCTGATCTCTGACAACCTGCAGAGTCTGAATCAAAGAGAACATGTGAGCTGAAGTCAATAGTGTGCAGCTTCCAACAGGATGGAGGAGAACAGAAGAAGGAAGGCTTAGAGCTCCTGCTGAGGGAGCACTGGACGAGAGCTCACTTTGAAGAGTTCACAAACACCTCTCCTTTCCTCCTGTCACATAAATCAAGTGATGCAGCACATGCAGAGAGCTGCTGTCACTTGTGGCAGTGACATGAAGAAAAGTGAGCGAGACATTTTCTTCTAAATAACATCACTTCATCATTCTCCTTTCTGGCAGCAGTAAAGAGAAGCAGGTGAAGTGTGAGAACATAAATCAACATCAAGTGTCTGAAAGTGTCCAAATAAGAGAAAAGACATGAATCATGTCCATGAAAGTAAAGAAGCTGTCTTCCTTGTTGTTGTCATCACTGCAGCATCTGAGAGCTGTGATGAAATGAAATGTAATCTGTCCTCTGGATGTTCCTGTCACTCTCTGGCTTTGTCCAAACAGCCGCTCCACTCCGTCCAGGACCAGGTCTGACGGAGCGCTGGATGTCCCACAGAGTCGTCCTCTGTCTTCACCTTCACAATCACTTCCTGCTTTCTAAACTTGGTGTGCTTCATGCTGTTCACTTGTTTCATGTTGATGAGGTTGAAGTGTTTGAAGAGAAACATTGAACAGATCCATGTTCCGCTGCTTCTGAACAATGACTCAATAAAAACAGGTTGGAGAAACACACTTTTTGTTTGGAGACAGCAGTGAGAACAGGACACTTTCCTCCTGTAGAGATCTCCGTTGGTTCAGACGTTTGACAAGTGGACAGAAAGTTACTAAATGCTTCCACTTTGCCCCACTCCCCTCTGGCAGGAGGTTGTGTAGCATCAGAGCCAGAACAAGCAGCTAAAGAACAGCTTCTTCCAGCTGCCGTCACACTCAGGAACTCTGCCACAGCCCACAACTGAATGGAACCTCGTGCACAGCTGTGACGTGCACTATCTACACTTAGACTGCACTGACATGTTCCACTGCTTCATCCCTTTATGACATCATACCTGCACTGAT
>NW_023619084.1:0-3781 GCF_014905685.2 Nematolebias whitei
CGGGTCAGAGAGGAGATGATCAGATCCAGAGCGAGTCCTGATAGAATAATCCACACTTTGCCTCAGTTTCACCAAAATCCCTGCACGCTTCCCACGACGTCTGCGACGTTTCCTCCATGGAGAAAGGCCAGGGTCACACAGAAGGAATGCAGGAATCTCAGACAGGACCGGTGGAGGAGAGTGCTGACCGCTGTTCAAAAACTCTGCAGGAATTTCAGCAAATGTACGGAGCTCCAAAAGTGCCCGACGATCATACTGAAAATATGACTCGGCACACTGCACAAACCATTGTAAAAATAACAAAAATACAATACAAGCAGAGAGAGAGAGACGGGCAGCCCTACACACTGGCGCCATCTTGGAAAGCCTCAAATAAATACTATTCAAAATTATATGAATAGTAAACCAAGAGTGACGTTGAAATTAATTTTAATTCAGATAGATCAAGTGGAAACTCTAAGAACAGGATGAAACAACAAGGAAATTAAAACAAATAGGTTTTTTTCCATTGTCAATAACGAACACCTTGTTCAAGCATAAGGGTGTCCATATGTGCTCTTGGCACCAGGACACCCTAGGCCGCAGTTCTATGATCGACTTTGTCATCGTCTCATCTGATCTGCGGCCACATGTCTTGGACACTCGTGTGAAGAGAAAGGCGGAGCTGTCAACTGATCACTACCTGGTGGTGAGTTGGCTCCGATGGTGGGGGAGAATGCCGGTCAGACCTGGCAGACCCAAACGTATTGTGAGGGTTTGCTGGGAACGTCTGGCAGAGTCTCCTGTGAGACGGAGTTTCAACTCCCACCTCTGGGAGAACTTTGAACATGTCCCGAGGGAGGTGGGGGACATTGAGTCTGAGTGGACCATGTTTCGTGCCTCTATTGTCGAGGCGGCTTACCAGAGCTGCGGCCGCAAGGTTGTTGGTGCCTGTCGCGGCAGCAACCCTCGAGCTCGATGGTGGACACCGTCGGTGAGGGATGCTGTCAGGCTGAAGAAGGAATCCTATCGGGTCTTTTTGGCCTGTGGGACCCCGGAAGCAGCTGATGGGTACCGGCAGTCCAAGCGAAATGCGGCTCGGGTGGTTGCTGAGGCAAAAAGTCGGGCATGGGAGGAGTTCGGAGAGGCCATGGAGAACGACTTCCGCACGGCTTCGAGACGATTCTGGTCCACCATCCGGCATCTCAGGGGGGGAAAGCGGTATGCCACCAACACTGTTTATATTTTAGGAGTGGCGTGCTGCTGACCTCAACTCGTTGTGGGTCGGTGGGCAGAATACTTTGAAGACCTCCTCAATCTCACCGGCACGTCTTCCACTGAGGAAGCGGAGCCTGGGGACTCTGGGTCGGGCCCTCCAATCTCTGGTGCTGAGGTCACCGAGGTGGTTAAAAAGCTCCTCGGTGGCAGGGCCCCAGGGGTGGATGAGATTCGCCCAGAGTTCCTTAAGGCTCTGGATGTTGTAGGGTTGTGTTGGCTTACGCGACTCTGCAATATTGCGTGGACATAGGGGGAAGTTCCCCTGGATTGGCAGACTGGGGTGGTGGTCCCCCTATTCAAAAAGGGGGACCATAGAGTGTGTTCCAACTACAGGGGAATCACGCTCTTAAGCCTCTGGTAAGGTCTATTCGGGGGTTCTGGAGAGGAGGGTCCGTCGGATAGTCGAACTTCGGATTCAGGAGGAGCAGTGCGGTTTTCGTCCTGGCCGTGGAACACTGGACAAGCTCTACACTCTCAGCAGGGTCCTGGAGGGTGCGTGGGAGTTTGCCCAACCAGTCTACATGTGCTTTGTGGACTTGGAGAAGGCGTTCGACCGCGTCCCTCGGGGGGCCCTGTGGGGGGCCCTGTGGGGGGTACTCTGGGAGTATGGGGTACCGGGCCCTTTGATACGGGCTGTTAGGTCCCTGTATGACCGGTGCCAGAGCCTGTTCCGCATCGCCGGCAGTAAGTCGGGCTTGTTCCCGGTGAGAGTTGGACTCCGCCAAGGTTGCCCTTTGTCACCGATTCTTTTCATAACTTTTATGGACAGAATTTCTAGGCACAGCCAAGGTGTTGAGGGGATCCGTTTTGGTGGCCTTAGGATTGCATCTCTGCATTTTGCAGATGATGTGGTCTTATTGGCTTCATCAGATCGTGATCTACAGCTTTCGCTAGAGTGGTTCACAGCCGAATGCGACGTGGCCGGGATGAAGATCAGTTCCTCCAAATCCGAGGCCATGGTCTTGAGCCGGAAAAGGGTAGAGTGCCCTCTTCGGGTCAGGGAGGAGGTCCTACCCCAAGTGGAGGAGTTCAAGTATCTTGGGGTCTTGTTCACGAATGAGGGAAAAATGGAGCGTGAGATCGATAGGCGGATAGGTGCAGCGTCTGCATTGAAGTGGGCGCTGTACAGGTCTGTCGTGGTGAACAGAGAGCTGAGTCAAAAGGCGAAGCTCTCAATTTACCGATCGATCTACGTTCCCACCCTCATCTATGGTCACGAGCTTTGGGTTGTGACCGAAAGAATGAGATCTCGGATACAAGCGGCCGAAATGAATTTTCTCCGCAGGGTGTCTGGGCTCTCCCTTAGAGACAGGGTGAGAAGCTCGATCATCCGGGAGGAACTCAGAGTAGAACCGCTGCTTCTCCACGTCGAGAGGAGCCAGTTGAGGTGGCTTGGGCATCTGTTTAGGATGCCTTCTGGACGCCTCCCTGGTGAGGTGTTCTGGACACGTCCCACCGGAAGGAGGCCCAGAGGAAGACCCAGGACACGCTGGAGGGACTATGTTTCTCGGCTGGCCTGGGAACGCCTCGGGATTCCCCCGGAAGAGCTGGCCCAAGTGGCTGGGGAGAGGGAAGTCTGGGCCTCCCTACTTAGGCTGCTACCCCCGCGACCCGACCCCGGATAAGCGGAAGAAAATGGATGGATGGATGGATGGATGGTTATTTTCCGATATGAGATCAAAATGGTCCCACACGACAGAAACATTTCTTTTGCTTTGAAGCTGCTCCATAATTCTTTATTAATTTAAAGATGACCAGCAAAAGATCAAAGATTATTTTGGCAGATGTATCCCATTGACGGATGCGCTTATAAACACAGTTTGATGCGTCAATGTCAGTTTGAAACAGCTCCTGTATCGGTCACGTGATTTTCTAATAGCGATACGCGCACTGATACGGGTTTTACTCTATGAGCTCAATGCATGCGCCAACGCATGGGTGTTACTAGACCCATCACTACTTTGTATCCTTGTATCCTTGTCTTCCCTTGAACCCTTGTCTGTTTTTTTTTACTCCTCGCGTTTCATTGCCCCTTTCTGGATTTGTCTGCATATCTGACCACGGTAACGACTCTTGCTCTCCCTGGACTACTCTTTTGGATCACGACTCGGCCCTGTTCTCGCTTCTCTGCATCAACGTGCTTGAACCCTGCTACAACTATTGGACCACGACGCTGGATTTCACCTGCCATGTACAGACTGAGAAGGTTAGTGACTTTTAATATCCTGATGCATGCTCAATAATCCAGGTAGAAAAATCCAAAAAAGTTCAATCTGGTCCTCTGGACATTCAAAAAAACAAAAAACAAAACAAAGCAAAAAAATCTAGAAACGTTTCGTCTCTCATCCAAGAGACTTCCTCAGTCTGAGGTGCTGTTTTCAGCTCAGTCTCTTAAATAGCACCTTCTCAGAGTGGATCAACCAGTTTGCTGCTGACAACCAAAACCAGCTGATCACATGCTCAAGAAGGACCATCAGCCTAACAATGGGTCATTAGCACACTGATGGCTGTTTACTACTCACAG
>NW_023619084.1:3881-12170 GCF_014905685.2 Nematolebias whitei
TTCTCTGCTTTCAGGAAGGCCCAGTTAGGATATCCACATTGCTCTAGAGCCTGTTTTGTGTAGGATTTCTCCTTCTGCCTGGCTCCCGAGCTAGTGGGGATGCTGTCTGCTCTGTGATACAGAGTTCTGATGACTCCTAACTTGTGCTCCAAAGGGTGTACCAAGGACAATTCCTCTGGTGGAGATGATCACAGCAACAGAATCAGCCATCCGCAACAACAAAATGAAAGAGGGTGAAGCAGAAACAGAAACTAACTATGTGTCTAGATCAGACCACACTTCAGTCTTACATCGGGGAAACTAAACAGCCACTGGCCAAAAGGATGGCCCAGCACAGAAGATCAACATCATCAGGCCAGGATTCTGCGGTCTATCCTCATCTCCAGACCAGCGGTCACTCTTTCAAGGATGAAGATGTTCACATCCTGGACAGAGAGGAACGATGGTTTGAGAGAGGAGTAAAGGAGGCCATCTTTGTGAAAAGAAATTGTCCATCATTAAACAGGGGTGGAGGCCTCTGGGTTCAACTGCCCCCCTCTTACAATGCTGTGATTGCTAGTATCACTCAGCCCTCTGTGAGTAGTAAACAGCCATCAGTGTGCCAATGACCCATTGTTAGGCTGATGGTCCTTCTTGAGCATGTGATCAACTGGTTTTGGTTGTCAGCAGCAAACTGGTTGATCCACTCTGAGAAGGTGCTATTTAAGAGACTGAGCTGAATACAGCACCTCAGACTGAGGAAGTCTCTTGGATGAGAGACGAAACGTTTCTAGATTTTTTTGCTTTGTTTTGTTTTTTGTTTTTTTGAATGTCCAGAGGACCAGATTGAACTTTTTTGGATTTTTCTACCTGGATTATTGAGCATTCATCAGAATACTCTTAAATCCATAACATATCTGATAATATTCTCATCTTGTCCTTGGTCTCTGACAAGAAAACTTGTAACACAGTCTCATTCAGCTTCGGACTGCAATGATTATCAAACAGTGTCATCATTGAACTCACTGTTCTCCTTGCAGCTGTAGCACCGCTCATCAGCATTGTCAATAGTTCTCTCCCCCTTTCTCCAAGAAGGTAGTTGAACAACTTCACTTTAGTTATTTCCTCTGCGTCCGGCATAGTGAGGTCTATGTATGTATAGTGTAAACTCCTCTTTCCAACTTTTCCAGGTCTTTGCTAAGTTGGCTGAATCCAAACAATGTGTAGGCGGTGGCCTGAGACCCTCCATTGTGATTTCTGTTGTTCTTGTTTGCTCCACCTCTGTCTTCTCTACAATGGTCAGCTGCTCCAACTCCAGGGCTAGACTAACAACAAGTTAGTAGCACTTTTAGCTCTTTGTGGCTCGGTACAAACTTACTTTGACTGACTTCACGACCGCTTCCACCATGTTTCATTCTGTTCTGTCTTCATCCAACTATACAGAATGGATGGTTAAAGCAGTATTGTTGCTTACTATAAACTTTATTGTAGCAGTATAGAACTACATAACAAGTGCATCTCCCTAGCCCATTCTCAGTCTGTGTCACACCCAAATATATCCCCCTGGGAACATAACTTGAATTAACAATCCACTTGTTACACCAACTGCTAAAAGTGACACATTTTATGAAATTTGAGAAACATTAACATACCTCTTTGCTGTCTCCAGGGGGTCTTGGCAAACTGTTGGAAAATGCAACTTCCTAATTTTGACTGGATTTCAAAATATAAGTCCAAAAACTGGAATTTATTGATGGGCGCACCGCAGGATATTGTGTTAAATGGACACAGCACAACGACTGCTTCACTGAAGATCTAAAAAAGTTAAATCTGGTCCTCTGGACATTCAGAAATCAAAATAAAAAAATGTAGAAACGTTTCGTCTTTCATCCGAAAGACTTCTTCATTCTGAGGTGCTGTATTCAGCTCAGTCTTATAAATAGCACATTCTCAGAGTGGATCAACCAGTTTGCTGCTGACAACCAAAACCAGCTGCTCACATGATCAAGAAGGACCATCAGCCTAACGATGGATCATTAGCACACTGATGGCTGTTTACTATTCACAGGGGGCTGAGTGATACTAGCAATAACAGCATTGTAACAGGGAGACAGTTGAACACCGAGGCCTCCACCCCTGTTTAACGATGGACGGTTTCTTTTCACAAAGATGGCCTCCTTTACTCCTCTCTCAAACCATTGTTCCTCTCTGTCCAGGATGTGAACATCTTCATCCCTGAAAGAGTGACCGCTGGCCTGGAGATGAGTGTAGACCGCACAGTCCTGGCCTGATGGTGTTGATCTTCTGTGCTGGGCCATCCTTTTGGCCAGTGGCTGTTTAGTTTCCCCGATGTAAGACTGATCACAGCCCTCCTGACACTGAACAGCATACACAACATTACTCTGTTTGTGCTGGGGGACTGGATCTTTGGGATGAACCAGTCTTTGCCGTAATGTATTTTTGGGGTTTAAAAGCCACTGGGACGTTGTGAATTGTGAGTTGTTCAAAGAATCAGGAGCTAATGGATAATAAAATCAGTTCTCACTATGAAATGTTTTTTTTTGTTGATAATTACAAGCTGTGACCTCACTGGTGCAGAGTTTTTTCAGAACTCACATGAAGAATTTCTCCTCTGTTTCTGTGGTAACAAACTAGTAGTCCCCTAATAAGGCTTGACTGTGTGTTTCCCTGTAAGTACTGGTTAACTACCCATTAACTTCTGATTTGTTCCTTAGGTGTTCTCTAATAGTTAAGCAAATTTTGTGTACCTTATTGTAAAGTGTTACTACTTTTTTTTTTTTTTTACAGTTTTAGAGATGAAACAAATGCCAACTGCTATTTTTTATACACTAAAAACAAACAAACAAGTAACAACAACAAAAAACAACATCTTTGTTAATGGGGAGGCTCAACAAGAAGTTATACTTTCAGAACTTGATTTTTTTTCTTTAAAGTTGGCAGGACCAGTTGGCCTCAACTATGTTTGAATGTGAGCAAAATATCTCATGAACAACTGAATAACTGCAACGAAACTCTCTCAAAATAATTTTAAATAAATATTGCTCAAAATTTAATTTTAAATGAATTTCTGGTGTCATCTCAGTTCAAAATTAATTAACCTTAGACTAAACAAAAATAGCTACTTAGGTTTAAAGATTATCAACTAAAGTTTATGTGGCAGTAGCTGAGAGTCATATCAACACATTTCCTGAACACATAATATCAACAAGACGCATTAGATCCAGGATAACCTTCATTATATGCAGTAACAGAATATAATGTTCATGTCTGACATAAAAAAATGTTGCTCACCTTTAACCAGTAGTTTCTTTGTGCAAAACTTTGAGCAATGTTAAGGTTTAAACTAAGCAAAAAGAATTCAAGTGACTTCAGTTGTCATGGCAACCCAGGAATTATTGCACAGCCTGCATTGTCTGGGAGGAGCTATTTGTCTTTTTCATTTTTAAAACTATGATTGAGGGGGGAAAAAAAAGGTTTGTTTGACTTCCAGTGATGATTCTGGAGAAAATTTACAGCCAGTGGACATTTTACTTAAAATAGATGAAACCGTAGGATTCCAGCTCTTTCCACAGGTTCCTGGTTCGTGGGCTGTGCCAATGAGCAGCAGCTGTGGGTCATATCCCTAATGACCTCCAGGAGTAGAAGAGACTGCAGAAGTGTTCCTTTCCCTGCTGGAGCATTAGATACCAACTGGTATTTGCCATTGGCCTCCTTGTGATTCTTGAACCTAAAACTTACCTTGTTTTCTCCTCGTGCTTTCTAGTACCTGTCTTCTGAGTCTCCAGTCCTGGATCCCTCGACTCCTTCCTCGTGCCTGCAAAACATCAGTACTTTAGCTTCTCCACCACCATTCTGCCACCAGCCAGTCAACTAAACTCCACGGCCCACCTGCTTCCCTTGACTTTGACCATACCTACCTGGAATCCTCTGCCCTCCTTTCAAAACTACAAGACCACCACCTTCCATTAAGAACCAAACAACCTGTGCTAAATCAACAATCCCTCCTTATTCCCAGACTCACTCTCTTCCTCCTTCCGTAGGTCCCTTGTAAACATATTGTAAATAATAAATCAGTGTAAATCTTCTTCTTTCAGCTTTTCCACAGCGAGTTCTCCTCCTCCACCTCACTCTGTCCTCTGTCCTCATTCCAACTACCTCCATGTCCTCTCTAACTGCATCCATGTATCTCCTCTTTGTCTTTTTCCTGGCAGCTGCATTTCTAACATCCTTTTACCAATATACCCACTGTCCCTCCTCTGGACATGACCAAACCACTGTCCCTCCTCTGGACATGTCCAAACCATCTCAGTGTGTCCTCTCTAACTTTATCTCCCAGTTGTTCAACCTGTGCTGTACCTCTGATGATCTCATTCTTAATCTTATCCATCCTTGTCACTCCTAAGGAGAACCTCAACATCTTCATTTCTGCTACTTCCAATTCTTTCTCCTGTCCTTTCGTCAATGTCTCTGTCTCCAGACCATACAACATAGCAGGTCTCACCACTGTCTTGTAAACGTAACAGCATTGTAAGATGGGACAGTTGAACATGGAGGCCTTCGCCCCTGTTTAATGATGGACAGGTTATATTCTCAGTTACTCCTCTCTCTATCAAGGATGTGCACATTATCATACATGAAAGAGTGACCGCTGTCCTGCAGATGAGTGTAGTCAAGTCATGTCAACTTTATTTATGAAGCACAGCAGCTGTTACCAAAGTGCTTAACAATGAAAATCAGTGGGAGTGATTTAATGATAAAAATAAATAAATAAAGCTGAAAATTAATTAAAAATATCAAAAAGAAAAACATAACAACATAGAACAATAAAATACTAAATCAAATCACAGTGTTAAAAATTCAATTGAACAATATTTTATTAATCCCAAAGGGAAATTGAATGCTGTTGTAACTCATCATCCTGGTTTCATTAAAGAGTTGTTATAGATTCTGATGGCTGTGGGCAGGAAGGATTTCCCATCAAAGCCAGTGCAGAAACAGATGGTCAAAGCCAGAGAAAACAGAATCAGAATAACCTTTATATTGCTTCTGCTAAAATGTGTGGCCCATTAGTCTTTATCAGAATACTTTCAGATAGAAAAAGGGTAAGAACCATAAGGATAGATAGTAGTATTACAAAAAAGATCTCTTCACATCAGGACACAATTTGAGACATGAAAAAACTCTACCATCAAGCACATTTATAAACACAATTACATATGCATTTGACGTCAAGACATTGAGATTTGCCCATGAAGCACTTTCAGATAGGCCATAGTCCTGATGATGTTGTTGTTCAGCCGGCAGTTCTAATAAGCCTGCATATATGGCAAGCCCTTTTAACATAAAATCGAGTAGTCTGACTATCTGTAGTTACATTCTAGATATCTAAAATAGAATTTTGACTAGGAACAATTACATTTTGACTAGTTAGAATGTTAATTTAAATATCTGTATTTACATTCTGACTAGTCAGAATAACAATTCAAGATATCTTAAATGACGTCACCTGATTCATCATTTGAAGGGTCAAACATTCGTAATTACAATTCAAGATATCTCGAACATAATTATGACTAGTCAGAATGACATTTTTCGACATCTTGAATTAAGAAATTATGCGTAGGAACCACGGCTGCTACTTAGCTGTTCAAACAGCTGCCTGCAGAATTTTGGGTGGCTGCAATGGCGCTAGCTGTTCTGGACAACATTGTTAGAAAATGCCACAACTTCCGGTGGCTATAGTGTTAGCGTTAGACAGTGAGGGAACTGGCTCAGTCTCGGTGCGGTTGTTTTTGTTCAGTTCCTGGTTGTTCTTCTGGGGCAAGAAAACAACCGTATCTGTCCTACCGTGCTTTACTACACTCTCACAGCCTGCTTGAGTCACCATAATGAGGCAGTGTCTTACCTGAGAGAAGATTGGCTGGCTTTTGGATTTTGTATGTGAATGTGAGGCCCATGTTTGTTTGTTTGTTTTGCAATTCTTAAGTATTATTCATATTTATTTTTGTTAATTTCATATTTATATTCCAGGTTGAAGGCGACAGTCGAGTCTCGTGTAGGTTCCGTTCCACTCGTGTCTCGTGCATCACAGCTTGTGGGTGAATTTCTGCTCTTGTGTTACCTTGAACCATCCTTTAGTTTTTTAGTTGACTGACCACTGGAAAGCCTCAGCTAAATATTTAGGAATCATTATTGCCTCCATTAGAATAGGTTTTTAACTTAGTGTTAATAAAATGTATATTGTAACACAGTCTCCTGCTTACTTGTAAACAAACCTAAATGCCTTTTCTGTGTATAAATTATGTCCTTGGGTGAAAGTCCTATGGTTGTGTTGCAGTAAGTTTATACAATAAAAATAACATCCATACCCAAGCTTGTCACATGTATGTAAATTGTTCTAGTGTTACGTAATTACCGGTAGATATTTTAATGTTTTGAATTATTTTAAACATTCTTCAGTTAAAACACACTTGAGCAGCATACTGGTTTTTTAATTTGTGGATTGATTCAGTTGAATTGCAAGGAAAACAAGTGCAATTTACAAATTGACACAATTGCACAATGTAAATTTCTTGTGCAGGCCAGTGCAGGAGGACCAGTTGGCAGCTGGAGTTGGGAGTAGTGTGCAGTCTTCTTGTTGCAGACACAATAAATAATCCGAGCTGCCGCACTGAAAATCATGTTAAAAATATGAGCGTTGTGTTGGACTGACCTGACATTGCAGATTATAAGATAAAAAGGCTAAAATGCCTTATGATTTTTCTGCCAAAATGCTATGTAAATCTGTGACGTTTTGACTAGTCAAAATAATTATTCTAGATATCTTGAACGTAATTCTGACTAGTCAAAATGTGAATTCAAGATATCTTAAATAGAAAAGCTGTCTACATGAAAAAATATTCAAGATATCTTGAATTCATTTTGAGATATCTTAAAAGGAATTTTGACTAGTCATAAGTACAGTTCTAGATATCTTTAAGTTAGTTTTGCCTAGTCGTTATTTGCTATCAAGATATCTGCAATTTAATTTGCACTAGTCAAATCTTTATTTATAATATCTAAAAATACATTTAAGATATCTAGAATAATGACGTAATTTAAGATATCTTTAATTGTAATTATGACTAGTCAGAACTAAAAGCAAGATATCGTGAAAGCAAATAATGACTAGTCAAAATTAACTTAGAGATATCTAGAACTGTATTTTTGACTAGTCAAAATTCAGTTTAAGATATCTTGAATTGAAGCCTCCATGCAACTCAATGGTAAATCTGACATCATTTACACTAGTCAGAATGTAATTAGAGATATCTCAAATAAGTATTTTGACTAGTCAAAATATAATTAAAGATATCTTAAATAACTAATATGTCTTGTCATAAATCAGTTTCAGATATCTGGAATGTAAGCATGGTGAATCCGATTTTATGTTAAAAGGGCTTGCCATACTGCACAGAGTTCTGAGGTGGGGAGGTTCTAATAAGCCTGCACAGAAGTTCTGAGGTGGGGAGGTGGGGGGTTGTGATAGATGAAGCTTTGTCCCTAGTTACCCATATCCCAGGAGAAATTTGATAGTCATCTCGTATCCGAGGCCATATGGGGGAGTCAGATTCAGATCAGAGCCATGTAAAGAGAGAGTTGCGACACTCTTTGAACTCGCCGATACGCGGTCACGTGGTTCATGCAGCTCTCAATAGTTCCAAACAGCTCATCGCTGTCAGTCAGTTTGAGCGGCAGCTGGCAGGACATAACGTAAAAATCAACTTTTCTTACTTTGCCCGGCGACTTTTGGTAATTATTGATCAATAATGAAATGATTACTAAACTGATTGTTGATTACTTGACTGTCTGTGCATTTTATCAAAGCATTTTTAGACGCTGCAGGGACATTTATCATTAAATTTTAGAGGGAAACGAGACTGCAAACATGACGTTGAACACATATTACAGACCATTATTTGTTATGAAAAAATGTTTATGCAATATAAATATACCCATGTCAACAATGTTTTCTATACACGTAAAAAAAAACAGGAGTAACACAAACAATTATATAAATATATAAATAACTTTAAAGCTATTTCTGATGTTCTCTGAGAGCTAGTGTAGTGAACTAAGCCTAAGGTCAAAACCCTTGACCTTAAGAACCTTGTGGGACAGAAACTGTCATTTCATTGATTTGAATCCAGAAATACAGGTTGACCCATCCTGAGACTTTCTTTCTTGAAAATTCAAGTGAAAGAACACTCTCTTTTCTATTATCATTACTGTTTTACAAATGTTTGATAA
>NW_023619084.1:12180-14416 GCF_014905685.2 Nematolebias whitei
CATTTTCTGATTTTCTGTCTTTGAATGAGCAGCGTAAGTTTGGTCCATGGTCGGAGTCTAAGCAGACAAGTGTTAGAACGAGCTGTGTTGTTTTTAAATCCTCCCAGACGTAAACAGAGAAGCTGGCACCTTTTTTCCCAAACTCGCCCAAACATTTCTCTCGTCTGTCTGAAAAACATTTTCAATCTGTTCCATAACATTCTTGCTGTTTTCTGACTTCTAGTAACCTCTTACGTCACAAAACACACCCCTGTCTGGTCGACATTGACCAATAAGAAAACTCCCAAATGAAACGGAAATAGAGCTCTTTAAAATGTCGGTACTTCCTAGTTTAAAGCAGAGTCTCACAGAGTCTCACAGAGTCTCAGAGTTCCTGTTGGGTCGCAGTTCCTGTTGGGTCGAAGTTCCAGTGCTGGGAAACAGGACATGACCACAGAGCTCTCCTGAGTCTTATGGGATTATAAATCTTCCACCTCTGGGTGGAACTCTGACGGACTCCACTCATGTGAAGTCCACTTGCTGAGGTGAATTTGTGTCGAACAGAATACCGTCACCACTCCGGATATATCTCTGCCATCCTACGGAGACGCTGGAACGGTAGCGTAACTGGAGCTCCTCTTCCGCTGATTCATCGTCAGAGAGGTAATGAGTCTAGTCCACTACCGAGCGTACCGAGGAAAGCTGGGTCGGATGGAGGGTGTCGTCCTGTCAACACTTTTCACTCATACACACACCATCTCCCTTCCTCTAAACTTCAATCTTTAAAATTCTCCTATCTGCTAGCAAATTAATCCAGATGTTTTCAGAAATGTCTGTGGTGAAGCAACGGAAAATCATGGCCGTATGGTTTTCCTGGTTGTAAAGCTGATTAATTATGTCGTTATTTTTCAATTCTTGCCAATTAATGTAAATGTGTGATGTGTTAAACTTGATTCTGTTAATAAATGACCCACTGTCGTAGTGAGTCAAAGATAATTAACGTCTCATGTCCACATTTTATTAAATTCAATGCACGTATGTTATACAGTCCAGAAAAATGAAAGAACCCGTTTAATTGATGAATATATCTCAGGATATGTCATACTACACTAGCATGAAAATGCTCCACCTTGTCCTCTATGCCAGCAGTTCAGCTCTGCTCCAGCTTACTTTAGATCTGGGATGAACATTTCTGTAGAAGATAATTGTTTTATTTTTCTTTTTTTATGGCAATCGAGTACCTGGATCTATACAAGAGTTGATTGTGCTTGTAGTCAGACAACTATTGTAAAATTGTAATTAATTGATTAAAATGTTAAATGAAACTGTTTCTAGTTAAAATCATAACAGAAGACAAAATAAGTGTTAATTGTGCAAAAATAAATGACCAAACAATTTATTATAAAATATGTAAAATGTAAAGCAAGCTTTAATAAAGTACTTTTATTTGTACTGTTTATTAATTACATCTGCACCAGTAAACTGTATCTGATCAAGTTTGGGCAAAGTTGAAATATGCACAAGTTCTAATGAGTGTCCATCCTCCGTCATCATTCACAGCAACTAGGTTTATTGGGTTACCATGGTTGGCTGTGCTGCATTTGGATGCACCAATCGGTCCGAGAAAGGGATCAGTATGTATGGCTTCCCAAGAGACACTGAAAGAAGAAAAAAATGGTTGGCTCAAGTCAGCAGGACCAACCTCACCATCACCAGAGATCACAATAACAGAAAACTGTGTGCTGTAAGTTTAATCTGCATAAACATTTTCAATCAGGGCTCAAAATGTTTAACTGTCAAAGAAATGTGCAAGGAAATAAACTAATATCACTCTACAGGCACATTTTGAGAGAGGACAATTTACAGAGACACAGTCAGGCCGTGTGAGACTGAGAGCTGATGCAGTTCCAAATATTTTTGTTCATCGCCCAGAACCAAAAAGGAGGAAGGATTCTGCAATGAGAAGCACAGCAAAACTTCCACTGCATGTTGATCCACTGACCAGTGATCACACATATTGTTCTAAAGTAAACTTTGGTACGAACTGTGTTAAATAACAAATTTCATATTTTTTATTGAACAATAATTTTCATGCTAACAGTGCCATTGTAATTTCAGACATTGAGGAAGGAAGAAACAGAAATGAGGCGAGTGAAATAAGGGAGAGTGAAGGTGAAGAAGATAAAAATGTAGCCTCAGACGACAGGGACATGCCAGGAACTGATGATGACGAGCCAGGCTCATCAGGGCCAGGAGT
>NW_023619085.1:0-1064 GCF_014905685.2 Nematolebias whitei
CAAGCTTGAAAACATACCATTGGACAATGTGGCAAACTTAAAAACATTCTTCAGACATACTGACAAGTTTGAAAACATTGTTTCAGACACATTGGCATGCACCCCTTAAGACACATTTGCAAGCTTGAACCCATCTCCTCTGACATAGTGGAAAGATTGAAAACATCTTTTCAGATATATTGGCAAGCTTGAAAACATACCTTCAGACATATTGGCAGGCATCCCTTCAGACACATTTGCAAACTTTAAAACATCACTTTGGAAAAAGTGGCAAGCTTGAAAACATCCCTTTGGACATACTGTCAAGCTTGAAAACATATCCTAAGACATAGTGGAAAGATTGAAAACATATTTTCAGACATATTGGCAAGCTTGAAAACATACCTTCAGACATATTGGCAGGCATCCCTTCAGACACATTTGCAAGCTTTAAAACATAATTTTTGACAAAGTGGCAAGCTTTAAAACATCAGTTTGGACATAGTGGCAAGCTTGAAAACATCACTTCAGACACATTGGCAGTCATCCCTTCAGAGACACATTTGCAAACTTTAAAACATCACTTTGGAAAAAGTGGCAAGCTTGAAAACATCCCCTTGGACATACTGTCAAGCTTGAAAACATCACTTCAGACATAGTGGCAAACTTAAGAAGCATCCTTTCAGACACAATGACAATTCTTGTGAACATGCCATAAAATCACATTGACAAAATTGAAAACCTCCCTTCAGACAAATTTGCGAGCTTTAAAACATGCCTTTGGACATAGTGGCAAGCTTGAAAACACATCCTCAGACATAGTGGAAAGATTGAAAACATCTTTTCAGACATATTGGAAAGCTTGAAAACATACCTTCAGACATATTGGCAGGCATCCATTCAGCCACATTTGCAAGCTTTAAAACATCACTTTGGACAAAGTGGCAAGCTTTAAAACATCAGGTTGGACATAGTGGCAAGCTTGAAAACATCACTTCAGACATATTGGCAAACTTTAAAACATCCTTTCAGACACAATAACAAGCTTGTGAACATCCCATAAAGTCACATTGACAAACTTGAAA
>NW_023619085.1:1164-1877 GCF_014905685.2 Nematolebias whitei
GGATGCCTGCCAAAATGTCTGAAAAGATATTTTCAATCTTTCCACTATGTCTGAGGAGAAGGTTTCAAGCTTGCCGCTATGTCCAAAGGGATGTTTTAAAGCTCGCAAATGTGTCTGAAGGGATGCGTACCAATGTGTCTGAAGCGATGTTTTTAAGCTTGCCAATATGTCTGAAGGTATGTTTTGAAGCTTGCCAATATGTCTAAAAAGAGTTTTTAATCTTTTCACTATGTTTAAAGTGGTGTATTCAAGCTTGCTACTATGTCCAAATGGATGTTTTCAAGTTTGCAAATCTGTCTGAAGGGATGCTTTCCATTCTGTCTGAAGGATGTTTTCTAGCTTGCCACTCTGTCTGAAGTGATATTGTCAAACTTGTCACTATGTCCCAAGTGATGTTTTCAAGCTTGTCAATGTGTCTGAAAGATGTTTTCAAGCTTGCCATTATGTCTGAAAAAATGTTTTTATGCTTGCCACTATGTCCAAAGGGATTATTTCAAGCTTTCAAATGTGCCTGAAGGGATGTTTGCCAATGTGTCTGAAGGAACGTTTTCAAGCTTGCCACTATGTCCAAAGTGATATTTTCAAGATTGTCAATATGTCTGATGGGATGTTTTCATGTTTGCCACTAAGTCCAAAGGGATGTTTTCAATCTTGCAAATGTGTCTAAAGGGATATTTTCAAGCTTACCAATGATTCTGAAAGGTTTTTTTTAA
>NW_023619085.1:1887-2186 GCF_014905685.2 Nematolebias whitei
TTTTTCCAAAGGTGTGTTTTCAAGCTTGCCACTATGTCCAAAGTGATGTTTTCAAGCTTGACAATGTGTGTGAAGGATGTTTTCAAGCTTGTCAGTATCTCCAAAGGGATATTTTCAAACTTGCTAATGTGTCTAAAGTGATGTTTTTAAGCTTGCCACTATGTCCAAAGTACTGTTTTAAAGCTCGCAAATGTGTCTGAAGGGTTGTTTTTAAGCTTGCTACTATGTCCAAACGGATGTTTTCAATCTTGAAAAAATATCTGAAGAGATGCTTGCCATTCTGTCTGAAGGATGTTTTC
>NW_023619085.1:2286-11178 GCF_014905685.2 Nematolebias whitei
AATGTTTTCAAGCTTGCCTGAAGTGAAGCTTGCCATTGTGTCTGAAGGATGTTTTCAAGCTTTCCACTCTGTCTGAAGTAATGTTTTCAAGCTTGCCACTATGTCCAAAGGTGTGTTTTCAAGCTTGCCACTATGTCCAAAGTGATGTTTTCAAGCTTGCCAATATGTCTGAAAAGATGTTTTCAATCTTTCCACTATGTCTAAGGATATGTTTTCAAGCTTGCCACTATGTCCAAAGGCATGTTTTAAAGATTGCAAATGTATCTGAAGGGATGCATGCCAATGTGTCTGAACGGATGTTTTTTAAGCTTGCCAATATGTCTGAAGGTATGTTTGCCATTCTGTCTGAAGGATGTTTTCCAGCTTGTCAATGTGTCTGAAGGATGTTTTCAAGCTTGCCATTATGTCTGAAAAAATGTTTTCATGCTTGCCACTATGTCCAAAGGGATTTATTCAAGCTTGCAAATGTGTCTGAAGGGATGCTTGCCAATGTGTCTGAAGGGATGTTTTCAAGCTTGCCACTCTTTCTGAAGTGATGTTTTCAAGCTTGCCACTATGTCAAAAGTGATGTTTTCAAGCTTGAAAATGTGTCTGAAGGGATGCGTGCCAATGTATCTGAAACAATGTTTTCAATCTTGTCAGTGTGTCTGAAAAGCTGTTTTCAATCTTTCCACTATGTCTGAGGAGATGTTTTCAAGTTTGCCACTATGTCTAAAGGGATATTTTCAAACTTGCCAATATCACTGAAGTGATGCTTTCAAGCTTGCCACTACTATCAATGTGATGTTTTCAAGCTTGCAAATCTGTCAGAAGGGATGCATGCCAATGTGTCTGAAACAATGTTTTCAAGCTTGTCAGTGTGTCTGAAGGATGTTTTCAAGCTTGCCATTATGTCTGAAGTGATGTTTTCATGCTTGCCACTATGTCCAAAGGGATGTTTTCAAGCTTGCAAATGTGTCTGAAGGGATGCGTGCCAATGTGTCTGAAACAATGTTTTCAAGCTTGTCGATGTGTCTGAAGGATGTTTTCAGGATTACCATTATGTCTAAAGTAATGTTTTCATGCTTGCCACTATGTCCAATGGGATGTTTTCAAGCTTGCAAATGTGTCTGAAGGGATGTTTTTAAGCTTGCCAATATTTCTGAAGGTATGTTTTCAAGCTTGCAAATATGTCTGAAAAGAGTTTTTAATCTTTCCGCTATGTCTGAAGGGATGTTTTCAAGCTTGCCACTATGTCCAAAGTGATGCTTACAAGCTTGGCAAATGTGTCTAAAGGGATGCGTGCCAATGTGTCCAAAGGGATGTTTTTAAACTTGCTAATTTTTCTGAAGGGATATTTTCAAGCTTGATAATGTGTCTAAAGTGATATTTTTAAGCTTGCCACTATGTATGTCCATGTATATTTTCTTCATTTTCTGCATGTAAACGCTCGTAGCCTTCTGAAAAATCTTGATGCTGTGAAAATCCTGGTCAGTTCTTCTGGGGCAGATGTTATCTTTATTTCTGAATCCTGGCTCAACAAATCTGTAATGAATAATGACGTGGCAATCAATGGATTTAACATCTACCGCTGTGATCGTCAAAAAAAGGGGGGTGGAGTCATTATTTACATTAGAGATACTCTGGTTTCAAGTCTTGTGTCTTCCAAAACAATTCCAAATCAGTTTGAAGCCTTATCTGTAAACATCACCTTGAATGGAGGCCAGATTTTAACTGTAGTCTGCTGCTATCGTCCACCATCAGCTTCACCTGAGGCATTAAATGCCATGAAGGAATTCCTTGGTAATTTAAAATTCAAAGAGGTCTTTTTAGCTGGAGATCTTAACATTGATTGGTGTAAGTCGACCCCCCTCTGTGACAAATTCAAGGAATGTTGCTTGTCTTTTAATTTAACCCAACTGATCGACTCCCCCACCAGATTAAATAAAAGCCACCCTGACAATTCCGCCATCTTAGACCTGTTTCTAACTAATATGCCTCACAAATTCCCTGGTACAGGTGTATTCGCTGATCTTTTGAGTGATCATTGTGTGACAGCGGCTTTAAGAAATAGTAAACTTCCACCTTCTAAGCCCAGATTAATTCAAAAAAGGGATCTGAAACATTTCTGTGAACAGTCATTCCTCTGGGATCTGTCTCACTTTGACTGGCATCATATTCTGTTAACTGATGACGTGAACTCTGCTTGGAATTATTTCCATAATCATTTCATTTATTTCCTGAACTTACATGCTCCTTTTCGTCAGTTCAGAATAAAAGGACGAGACAGCCCCTGGTTTACTCCAGAGCTAGCTGACCTCCTGCACAGGAGAGATCATCTTTGGGCTGCAGCGAGAAAATCTGGCTCAGACACTGATTGGTTGAGTTTTCGACAGATGAGGAATAAATGCACAACTGCTGTTAAAGCAGCAAAACGCAACTATTTCTTATCTCAGACTTCCAAAAATCTAAATGACCCTAACAGATTCTGGAAAACAATTAAATCTCTCTCAGGCACCCCCCAGTCATCTGATCTCCCGTCACAACTTCTCGTTAGCTCTGTTCCTGTGTCAAATAAGCACGAGATCCTGAACTGTTTCAACAAACATTTTGTTGCTTCTGGTTCTTTATTTGACACAGTTACTAACAGAAAATCAGCCACTTCACTTAATAACCAAACTTCTACAAATCAAATCCCTCCTACAAGTCAATCCTCAGTTAATCACAGCTTCTCTTTTTCTCCATTCTCAGTCAGTGAGGTCAATAAACTGTTAAAAGATCTTGATCCTAAAAAATCTGCAGGTCCAGATGAACTTCCACCTTATTTCTTAAGGCTGGCTGCTCATATCATCACAGTCCCTGTGACCCACATCTTCAACCTCTCCATAAGACAAAACTCCATCCCAGACACTTGGAAAACAGCCTTTGTTCTTCCTTTGCTGAAGGGAGGAGACCCCACCTCACTGAACAACTATCGACCAATCTCTAAACTCTGCATTTTAGCCAAGGTTCTAGAAAAACTGATAAACTCTCAAATCAAAAATTACCTGGACTCATTTAACATCTTACCTCCACATCAATCTGGTTTCAGGAAACAACACAGCACAACCACTGCTTCACTGAAGGTTCTTAATGACATCGTTGAAGCACTGGATGCTAAGGATTATTGTGCTGCACTTTTCTTAGACCTGTCTAAAGCTTTTGACACTGTGGATCATAACATCTTGTGTCATAAACTCTCAGAAATTGGTTTCTCAGAACACACCATTGGTTGGTTCTCTAACTATCTTTCAGACCGGAGGCAATGTGTTCAACATAATGGTACTTCCTCCAGTTATTTAACATTCAACAATGGTGTACCACAAGGCTCAGTCTTAGGACCCACCCTTTTTACAATCTACATACATAATGTAGGCAAAAACATCCCTAATGCATCCATACATTTCTATGCTGACGACACAGTTGTTTATTGTCGAGCTAAAACAGTTGCTAAGGCTTTCCAGCTTTTGAAATCTGCATTTAACTACATCCAGACTGATTTGTTCCGCCTCAAACTTGTCCTAAATGCCGAAAAAACCAAAGGGATGCTTTTTTCAAATAGGAAGTTGGTCCCAGCAGTTCTTCCTCCGATTTTATCCTCAAATGGTGTCCCCATTGAGTTTGTTGATTCCTATAAATATTTGGGTATCTTGGTCGACTCACATCTTTCTTTTAAGCTCCATGTGGAAAACTTGGTAAAGAAACTGAAAGTTAAATTGGGTTTCTTTTTCAGAAACAAATCCTGTCTAACCCTGAATGCTAGAAAATGCCTTGTATCTGTGACTTTCCTTCCCTCAATTGATTTTGGTGATATTATTTACATGAACGCTCCTACAAGAACCCTGCAGATGTTGGATGCTGTCTATCATGGTGCACTAAGATTCATAACTGGCTGTGATCATCGTACCCACCACTGCACTCTGTATTCATTGGTTAACTGGACATCATTAACTTCACGCAGACTCTCTCACTGGTACATTTTCATCTTTAAATCACTTCTTGGTCTGTTGCCTTCATACATCTCCTCCTACATGTCTCTGCGTGAGTGCAGCTACGGAGTGCGCTCTCAGGACATTTTTACCTGCAGTGTTCCCTCAGTGAGGACTGAACTAGGCAAAAGGGCCTTCTCCTACTCCGCTCCTGTTTCCTGGAATATCTTACAAAAATATTTGAAGCTCTCGACCTTGACCTCTCTAAGTGTCTTTAAGAATCTGTTGGACTCCTGGCAGGGTCCAATGCAGACATGTTCCTGTTTTTAGTTTTCTACATTTGTCTTGGAATCTAGCTGTTTTTTGTTTTGTTACCTTTTTCCTTTTAGCCATCCTATTTGTTAAAAAAAAAAAACTGTAGTATGAGTTTTTATAACTGTTTATTGTTGTTGCTGTTGTCCATTGTTGTCATCTTTCTTTGTTGAAATCAGGTCTCTCTTGTTGTTAGGATTTGGGGTCGGAGCGAACCCAGAGTGCAGAACAGGGACTCAACTCGGCAAAAATACAAAAATAGGTTTTTAATGTTGAATGAAAAGTACAAAATAAACAAGCTGACGGGGCAGCAAAACTTACATAAACAAGGAGGGAGGCACGGGGAACTCAGGAGACACGAGGAACTCGAGGAACCAGGAAGAAAAGGAGAGACTCAGGAGACTCAAGGAAGCGTACCCAACGAAGACGACCCGACAAAGGAACAGACAGAATAGGGTGACTTAAATACAAGGAGAAGACGAGACATGATAACAAACAGCTGGGACGAGACACAGGTGGCAACAATGGAAACTAATGAGGGAGCACGAGGGAAACAGACACACCGGGCCACAGAAAAGTAACATCCTTACAGTCAGGAGGTTCGTTTCGACTCATCTTGTGGTGACGCACTTCTGAGCAAAATAGGAAACACAAAGTGAATAACAGGTTCTGGAAAGTTCCTAAAAGCAGAGCAAAAGCAGCTTGGTGGAAAAGTACCCAGAGTAAAAACAGGAAACAGCTTGTTTTTCTCAGTTTCTGGAAAGTACCAGAAAGCAGAGCGAAAACAACTTTGGGGAAAAACCCAAAGAACCGGTTAGAGCTGGTTGAAGTGCAAAACAACGGTCACTTACTGGAAAAAAGATTATATCATTTTCCAGGAAAGGCCCCTAACCCCTCCTTAATAGGAGGAGGGAAAAATAAGTCTTTAAATACAGGCTGAACTGATGAAACTTGGTCAAAGCTGAGTCGAAGAGTCGAGCAGAAGGAACTACAAGCAGGAAGCAGTCGGAGGATCAGAGACGCCCGTGTAGTATTTACATATACTGATATATATTCATACTGTTAAAACGGATTCTTTCATTTTTCTGGACTGTATATGACGTGCATCTGAATCTAATAAAATGTGGACATGAGACGTTAATTATCTTTGACTCACCAAGACAGTGGGTCATTTATTAACAGAATCAAGTTTAACACATCACACATTTACATTAATTGGCAAAAATTGAAAATAACGACAGCTTATTAATCAGTTTTACAGGAGTGGTAAACAATGCAGCGATTGTTCTCACTTCTAGCAGAACGGCAGGTATTACCACACGGCGGTGGTGAAAACTTTGCTTCAGACATTTCTAAAAATATCTGGATTAATTTGCTAGCAGATAGGAGAGTTTAAAGATGGAAAGATGAAGTTTAGAGGGAGGGAGATGGTGTGTGAGGGAAAGTGTTGAACAGAACGACACCCTCCATTCAAACCCAGCTTTCCTTGGTACGCTCGGTAGTAAACTCGACTCGTTACCTCTCTGAAGATGAATCAGCGGATACGGAGTTCAGTTAACGCTACCGGTCCAGCGTCTCCGTAGGATGGCAGAGAACCGTCCGGAGTGGTGGCGGTACTTCATCAACAACAGTTCACCTCACGAGTGGACTCACATGAGTGGAGTCCGTCAGAGTTCCACCCAGAGGTGGAAGATGTTATAATCCCATAAGACTCGGAAGAGCTCTGTGGTCATGTCAGGATTTTCCTGTTTCCCCAAACTCGCCTCCAAACTCTACTGTCGACTCAACTGGATTGAACTAGGAAGTACCGACATTTTAAAGAGCTCTATTTCCGGTTCATTTGGGAGTTTCTGATTGGTCAATGGACCAAAACAGAGGTGTGTTTTGTGATGTAAGGTGTTATGAAAAGTCAAGGAAAAGATTAAGATTGTTTAAGAACAGACAAAAAGATATTATGAAGAAACCAGACTTCGTGGAGCCAATTCTCCAGTATCTTGCTGTAAAAGTTAAACATGACATTTCTTTTCAGTAAACTTTCAGTTGACCGAAACTTGAACTTCGACACACTTACAACTTCGCTCATTGAAGACAGAAAATCAGACAATGCATCATTAACTTGATTTCTTCTTTGAATGAGGATTAAAAATCGTTATTACTGTTTCACAGTTGATTTAAATGATTAGTTCACTTCAACATTTAAACATTGTTTGAACTAACACAATTTGATTATCAAACATTTGTAAAATGGTAATGATAATAGAAAGTAGTCTTCTTTTACTTGATTAATTCAAGAAAGAAAGTCTCAGGATGGGTCAACCTGTATTTCTGGATGCAAATCAATGAAATGACAAGTTCTGTCCCATATGGTCCTTAAGGTCAAGGTCTTGACATCAGGCCTAGTTCACTACACCCGAAAGAAGTTGGATTTTATCGGTTTGAGACAAGGCTGGGATTTACTTCTCTTCGCGCTGAAATGGGATTGGATTTAAGTCTCCACTTGCAACAGCAGACTGAAGAGGGGTCCTACTTCTAAAAAGCTTGGCCCGGGCTCATCCAAAGCTCTGATTTCTTCAATTTGGCATAAGCTGCTTCTGTTTTGGGTAGGTCCGTACTTCCCTCCTGGGAGGCAGGAAATATGCCACTTGCCATCACAAAGATTCTCTGAGGGTCACCTTAGAATCATGGTAAGCGGACTGCCCTGTCCTTCTGGTCTAAATAAATTAATTCATCAGATTAGAAATATAGCATACAGGATAAATTCAAGAGTATTAAACTGGGTACTAGTGGGTTTTGCTCGGAGGTGTTTCTGGTTCATGAGGGAGTTGAGAGAGAACCTCTTTTGGCTTGATGTGTGAAAGGTCTGAGTGAAGGTAGTGTTCACAAAATCCCCAAGGGCTCTTGGGGATTAGAAGTCATCAAGAGAAATCCATTACCTTATTTTAGTGAAGAAAGTGTATCCTGTGTAATCATGAGAATTAATCATTATAAAATTGTGCCTGTTGTTGTACCCCTGCGCAAATTGTTGATTAAAGCAAAGCAAAACGTATAAATCTGGACTATTATTTCACCCTTATTGAGCAAATACATGGCAATGCTTGGTTCACTTAACAACATAAAAATGGGAGGTTTTGAAAGGTTTACTAGCCAGTGAGTGACAAACACCCTTGGGCCCATCATCCAGGGCCCTAAAGATTACCAGAACGGTTAACAATTGCAACGCTATATTGAGAGGTGAGCGGCCACAACGTGAGTTTCTCTGGGCCAGATGACCCATCCCTGCTGCTTGGAGGATCAAGGTAACAGAGTGTGATTAGGGTGTGACTCACGGATTTAAGGTCGTTAATATTCTGGATGAATCACCTCGTCGCAGCCTTAATGAGGCTACTTTAGACAGCTGCAGGTAATACCACGGTGCTGAAGTTAGTTTCCGGACCCCTTGGAGGAGAGGCTGCAAGCAAAGGTGCTTGTCGCTAATTCCAGTGGTTACCTTTGCTTATCGGAAAGCAAAACAGGATGTTTGCCATTTTGTCTGAAGGATGTTTTCTAGCTTGTCAATGTGTCTGAAGGATGTTTTCAAGCTTGCCATTATGTCTGAAAAAATGTTTTCATGCTTGCCACTATGTCCAAAGGGATGATTTCAAGCTTGCAAATGTGTCTGAAGGGATGCGTGCCAATGTGTCTGAAGGGATTATTTTAAGCTTGCCATTATGTCTGAATGGATGTTTTTAAGCATTCCAATATGTCGGAACGGATGTTTTCAATCTTACCAATGTATCTGAAGTGATGTTTCCAAGCTTGCCAATGTGACTTCATAGGATGTTTTCAAGCTTATTATTGTGTCGGTAGCAACGTTTTCATGCTTGCCAAAGTGACTTTACAGGATGTTTTCAAGTTTGATAATGTGTCTCAAGTCATGATTGCCAATGTGGCTGAAACAATGTTTTCAAGCTTGTTAATATGTTTGAAGGGATGTTTTCAAGCTTGTCAATATGTCTGAAGGGATATTTTCAAGCTTACCAATGTTTCTGAAAGGTTTTTTTTAAGTTTGCAACTATGTCCAAACGGATGTTTTCAAGCTTGCCACTCTGTCTGAAGTAATGTTTTCAAGCTTGCCACTTTGTCCAAAGGTGTGTTTTCAAGCTTGCCACTATGTCCAAAGTAATGTTTTCAAGCTTGCCAGTATGTCCAAAGGGATATTTTCAAGCTTGCTAATGTGTCTAAAGTGATGTTTTAAAGCTCGCAAATGTGTCTGAAGGGATGCATGCCAATGTGTCTGAAGGGATGTTTTCAAGGTTGCCAATATGTCTGAAGGTATGTTTTCAAGCTTGCCATTATGTCTGAAATGATGTTTTCATGTTTGCCAATATGTCCAAAGGGATGTTTTCAAGCTTGCAAATGTGTCAGAGGGAAGGTTTTCAAGTTTGTTAATGTGACTTCATGGGATGTTTACAAGCTTGTTAATGTGTCTGAAAGGATGTTTTAAAGTTTGCCAATATGTCTGAAGTGATGTTTTCAAGTTTGCCACTATGTCCAAACTGATGTTTTCAAGCTTGCCACTATGTCTGAAGGGAGGTTTTCAAGTTTGGCAATGTGATTTTATGGGATGTTCACAAGAATTGTCAATGTGTCTGAA
>NW_023619085.1:11188-14415 GCF_014905685.2 Nematolebias whitei
GCTTGCCACTCTGTCTGACGTGTGGTTTTCATGCTTGCCACTATGACAAAAGGGATGTTCACAAGCTTCCAAATGTGTCTGAAGGAATGTTTTCAAGTTTGCCAATTAGACTTAAAGGCATGTTAACTAGATTGTCAACGTGTCTGAAAGGTTGTATTTAAGTTTGCCACTATGTCTGAAGTGATGTTTTAAAGCTTGCCAGTATGTCTGAAGGGATATTTTAAAGCTTACCAATGTGTCTGAAAGGATGTTTTTAAGTTTGCCACTACGTCCAAACGGATGTTTTCAATCTTGCAAATGTGTCTGAAGTGATGTTTTCAAGCTTGCCACTACGTTCAAAGTGATGTTTTCAAGCTTTCCACTCTGTCTGAAGTGATGTTTTCATGCTTGCCACCACGGCCAAAGTGATGTTTTAAAGCTCACAAATGTGTCTGAAGGGATGTTTTTAAGCTTGTCAATATGTCTGAAGGGATGTTTTCAAGTTTGCAAATGTGACTTATGGGATGTTCTCAAGCTTGCCAATGTGACTTAAAGTGATGTTTACAAGCGTGCCAATGTGTCTGAAATGATGTTTCCAAGCTTGCCACTCTGTCTGAAGTAAAGTTTTCAAGCTTGCCACTATGTCCAAAGTGATGTTTTCAAGTTTTAGACTATGTCTGAAGGGATATTTTTATGCTAGCTACTATGTCAACAGGGATTTTTATCAAGCTTGCAAATGTGTCCAAAGTGATGTTTTCAAGCTTGCCACTCTGTCTGAAGTGATGTTCTCAAGCTTGCCACTTTGTCCAAAGTTATGTTTTCAAGCTTTTCACTCTGTCAGAAGTGATGTTTTCATGGTTGCCACCACGGCCAAAAGGATGTTTTCAAGCTTGCAAATGTGTCTGAAGGGATGTTTTCAAGTTTGCGATTGTGACTTTATGGTATATTCTCAAGCTTGCAAATATGTCTTAAGTAATATTTTCAACCTTGCCACTATTTCCAAAGTGATGTTTTAAAGCTCACAATGTGTCTGAAGGGATGTTTTTAAGCTTGTCAATATGTCTGAAGGTATGTTTTCAAGCTTGCCAATATGTCTGAAAAGAGTTTTTAATCTTTCCACGATGTTCAAAGTGATGCTTTTAAGCTTGTTAATGTGTCTGAAAGGATGTATTTGTTTGCCACTCTGTCTGAAGTGATGTTTTCATGTTTGCAACTATGTCCAAAATAATTTTTTAAAGCTTGCAAATGTGTCTGAAGGGATGTTTTCAAGTTTGCGAATGTGACTTTATGAGATGTTCTCAAACTTGCCAATGTGACTTAAAGGCAGGTTTAGAAGCTTGTCAATGTGTCTGAAACGATATGTCTGAAGTGATGTTTTCAAGCTTGCCACTCTGTCTGAAGTGTGGTTTTCATGCTTGCCACTATGACCAAAGGGATGTTCTCAAGCTTGCAAATGTGTCTGAAGGGCTGTTTTCAAGTTTGCCAATGTGACTTTATGGGATGTTCTCAAGCTTGCCAATTAGACTTAAAGGCATGTTTACTAGATTGTGAATGTGTCTGAAAGGTTGTATTTAAGTTTGCCACTATGTCTGAAGTGATGTTTTTAAGCTTGCCAGTATGTCTGAAGGGATATGTTCAAGCTTACCAATGTGTCTGAAAGGATGTTTTTCAGTTTGCCACTATGTCCAAAGGGATGTTTTCAATCTTGCAACTGTGTCTGAAATGATGTTTTTCAAGCTTGAAACTGAGGTCAAAGTGGTGTTTTAAAGCTTGCCAGTATGTCCAAAGGGATATTTTCAAGCTTGCCAATGTGTCTTAAGTGATGTTTTCAAGCTTGTCACTATGACCAAAGTGATGTTTTCATGGTTGCCACTATGTCCAAAAGGATTTTTTAAAGCTTGCAAATGTGTCTGAAGGGATGTTTTCAAGTTTGCGAATGTGACTTTATGAGATGTTCTCAAGCTTGCCAATGTGACTTTATGGGATGTTTACAAACTTGTCATTGTGTCTGAAGTGATGTTTTCAAGCTTGCCACTACATCCAAAGTGATGTTTTCAAGCTTTCCACTCTGTCTGAAGTGATGTTTTCATGCTTGCCACTATGTCCAAAAGGATGTTTTCAAGTTTGCAAATGTGACTTTATGGGATGTTCTCAAGCTTGCCAATGTGACTTAAAGGGATGTTTACAAGCTTGCCACTATGTCCAAAGTGATGTTTTCAAGCTTGCAAATGTGTCCAAAGTGATGTTTTCAAGCTTGCAACATTGTCCAAAGTGATGTTTTAAAGCTTGCAAATGAGTCTGAAGTGATGTTTTCAAGCTTTCCACTATGTCTGAAGGGATATTTTCAAGCTTACCAATGTGTCTGAAAGGATGTTTTTAAGTTTGCCACTATGTCCAAAGGGATGTTTTCAAGCTTTCAAATGTATCCAAAGTGATGTTTTCAAGCTTTCCACTCTGTCAGAAGTGATGTTTTCATGCTTGCCACCACAGCCAAAAGGATGTTTTCAAGCTTGCAAATGTGTCTGAAGGGATGTTTTCAAGTTTGCGATTGTGACTTTATGGTATATTCTCAAGCTTGCAAATGTGTCTTAAGTAATATTTTCAACCTTGCCACTATTTCCAAAGTGATGTTTTAAAGCTCACAAATGGGTCTGAAGGGATGTTTTCAAGCTTGCCAATATGTCTGAAAAGAGTTTTTAATCTTTCCACTATGTTCAAAGTGATGCTTTCAAGCTTGTTAATGTGTCTGAAATGATGTTTTAAAGCTTGAAACTGAGGTCAAAGTGATGTTTTCAAGCTTGCCAGTATGTCCAAAGGGATATTTTCAAGCTTGCCAATGTGTCTGAAGTGATGTTTTCAAGCTTGTCACTATGATCAAAGTGATGCTTTCAAGCTTGCCACTATGTCCAAAGTGATGTTTTCATGGTTGCCACTATGTCCAAAAGGATTTTTTAAAACTTGCAAATGTGTCTGAAGGGATGTTTTCACGTTTGCGAATGTGACTTTATGAGATGTTCTCAAGCTTGCCAATGTAGATGAACAGATGCTTAGATATATTCATCAATTAAAACGGATTCTTCATTTTTCTGGACTGAATAAAACGTGCATTGAATTTAATAAAATGTAACGTGAGACGTTATTCATCTTTGACCCATCAAAATGAATGTGGCCATTTATTTACAGAATCAAAGTTTAACATCAACATTTACATTAATTTGGCAAAATATGAAAATAACAACATAATTAAT
>NW_023619086.1:0-7162 GCF_014905685.2 Nematolebias whitei
TTCGGACAGAGAGGTGTTCACCTTCATCGAGCGTCTACCTGATGCAACGAGAAAGGTTTACAACCTTCTGTGTGAAGCTCTGATCAAAGAGTACGACCCCTGCACAGGACCTGCTGGTTTCCCAGCCGCTGACAAGGTCAAGCAAGGAAAGAATGAACATCCAAAGGTCTATTACAAAAGAATCTTCCAAGCTTATTTTGGTTACAGAAATGAAACCGGAATGGAGGAAGAAGAAAATTTTAAATTTGTTTTCAGCAAAAATCTCCACACTGACATACGCATGTCAGTACAAATTATGGCAAATTTCAGAGAAAAATCCATAAATGAGATTAAACAGTGTGCTGTGAATGTGTTTGAGGCACGTTCTCATGCTAAGACGCCCATAGAGGTGTTTCCTGGTGTAAAGGTTAAACCCCACTCCCTAGAAATGGAAGGAAGGTGTGCGACGCCACCTCCTCCTAAAACAGGCGAGAAAAGGCAGTATTTTCAGACTAACAAACCGCATAATGAAGGTGCACGCTGGGACAAAAAGGCTCCTCTTTCAGAGGATGAACGTGATTATCGTATCTGGGACATGCGTAGGACGCAAGAATATGGGAACCGAGAGGACCCATATTATCAGGGGAAATCCGAAGAGGAACCCCCAAAAGACGTACCTAGCCGCCTCCCACCTCGGACGAAACGTACCGAGGCGATAAAATCACAAAGGTCCCAGGAACAAGGCCCTAAACCTCTGAGCTCGGAAGAGACAGAGGAAATGCAAAGGTTTTTAGACACTTTGATACACGCTGAAATGGGAACCAAACCAGGAGCACAATGTAGTGATCTGATCGCTACTAAATCTGAAGGCGCGAATGACAACATTACAGATGTCGGTGAAACACACCAAGACATTGCTGTTATTGCCTCCAACAACCCCTCATCGGACGAAGGGGGGATAAACTCACACACAAACGATGATGAGTCATCGCAAACTGAAAACTCAGAACCTGACTTTCATGATTTTGAACTAGGCATTCCAGTTCTGGGAGGACTCCCAGATAATCTGGTACCGAGTCAAGACACTGGGCCAGTATGTTTCACGAAACCATCACAGGCCACAGCTCTTTTCTCAACCAATGACGTCGACCAAGGACCACAAACCTATGGTGCCTTGCCCATAGACAGGTCCGACGACTCAGAAAAGAATTTGTTGGAGCTCCCCATGGAGCAAGAACCCTCATCAGTCTCATCACAGATTGAACAGGTGGTCGCTCAAGCTGACACTCTGACATCTGATGAAGAAAGAGACAACACTCGCCAAGTTCTTTTAAAATATGAAAAGTCAATTTCAACTGACCCAGACATCATCCAACTTCAGAAGTTGGATGGTCCTGCAATTAACTCGATGATACTGTATCTGACTGACCCAGACAAATACACTCCATCGAAAGTCAAACTGGATTCCAATCCAGACCTAAAAGTCCTCTTTCAGCTGCGCAAACAGTTAAAACTACTCAAGGACAACCTAACTTTAGCTCATGGAGCGACGTCCTCACCCGTGTTCGCAGTCTCCCATGACCGAAGGGGGGTGACGCCAGTTAGGATAATGCTACCAGACGCGATAACATGATCAAATCTGACATTTAGAGTGAGTGGCGCACCGAAACGTTGTTTCCTAGTTGCTTAATCACTGCTTTTGTCGATGTTGAAACGTTGTTTTACTGGTTGCTTAGTCACTGTTCTTGTCGATGTTGAGACATCGTTTAATTGGTTTTTGGTATTGTTTTCGAACACCCCAGGCAAGAATGAATTTTGTTGTGTAGTTAAGTTAGAGACTAAGAGGCCTTTAACCATGCCAACATGCAGTTCATTCATTAAATTGCAATCTTTGCGGAGTCAATGTATATTATTGCTACCTTGAGTACCATAATCTACATTGATCTCACAACGCTCAAGCCGAACCTACTCGAACAATTCTATTCGGGGGGATAGCTAATTCTTTTTGATAAGTCTCGCCATAGACTTCCAAAACATTTATGGGGAAACCAAACACCCAATCTCAAGTCGTTCGTCTAAAAGACAACAGACAATTACACCAAACTATATTTTACCATGTAAAGCTAACTTAAACCAAGTTAGAAATGGCAAAATAGTTTGGAACCCTTTTCTATAGGCATAAACCCCTGTAGTTACCCTTTTCAGCATTTTCCACCCCTTAACTGGTAGTTGTAGCTGTTCCCAACCATAATAGCTTACACACCAGGTGCATATAGTTTAAGGCCTTATGTAAAATCCCCTTCATAAGCCCACCTTAACCCACATAATTGCACGACACATTGAACCAGAACGGCACAGGCTGGACGTCGCTGGAGACAACCTTCGCTGGAGGCGACCTGCAATCCTGACGTTGGTCTCCACTCTTCATCCAGTGGCCGCATCTTCAAGTTCAATCCAAGGGTACCCCTCTGTATGCTTATTAATCAACACTTCCAATCGTTGTGGATTTACCGTTGTGGATTATATGACTTTTTCCAATGGATTACAAACTCTGTTTCCAAGGGGTTAAAGCATTGCTACAATGGAATTATCGAGACGATATGGAATCATAATCAACACAATGGAATTATCAAGAACATTGTGGAATTACCTTGACTTTGTTTCCTTGCTGGATTACTTCTGACTTTGGTCTTCCTTGCTGGATTACTTTTGACTTTGGTCTTCCTTGCTGGATTACATCAAGCTCAAGGACATTTGAAGGTCTAAGTTCACGGTTGGAATTCATCCCCATGGACAGGCGATGATTTCCAAAGGGGGGACTGTAGTGAACCTGATCGGACCTCAAATCTTGATCAGATGGACAGAGACTGTTATTTCATTGATCTGCATCCAGAAATACAGTTTGAGCCATCTGGGGACTTTCTTTCTTGAATTAATCAAGTAGAAAAGACAATTCTCTATGATCATTACTATTTTACAAATGTTTGATAATCAAATTGTGTTAGTTTACTCAATGTTTACAGGTTGAAGAAAACTACTCATTTTTATTTTACATAAACAGTAAGTAATGATTTTTATTCCTCATTCAAAGAAGAAATCAGGTTAATATGCATTTCTTGATTTTTCTGTCTGCAATGAGCAAGTTTTGTAAGTATGTTAAAGGTCGGTTCTCGGTCAACTAAAATGTTTACTGAGAAAAAATGTCATGTTTAACTATTTGAGAAGATACAGCAGAGTGAGACTCCACGAAGTCTGGTTTTCTGCAATAATCTTTCTGTCTGTTGTTGAACAATCTCATTCTCTGACCTCGAATTTGATAACATCTTACATCACAAACCACACCTCTATCCTGGTCCATCGACCAATCAAAAAGCTCTCAAATGACCCGGAAGTCGACCCATTTAAAATGTGTCAACTTCCCAGTGGCTGCAGTTGCTGCGCTCAGGAATGAGTTCAATGACAGAGTGCTGAGAGAGTGCACAGTAGTCTCAAGTCTGAAGCCAGACGCTGAAGATTAATGGAGCTAAAAAGAGTCTGATGCTGCAGAGCTCTGAGAGTTCCACACAGAGTGCTGAAGAGTGAAAGGAGTTCAGAGTTCTTGGATGCAAACGCGTTCAGGATGATCCAGAGACGTTTTGGGATTATAACTTCTGTTTGAACAACCTCGTACGACTCTCGAAGGATTTCAGCTGCTCTCAACGGAGACGCTGAAAGAGTCTGAAGGATTCTATACCGAGCTGATTTATCATCAACCAGGTAACGATTCTACTTCGACCAAGCGTACCGTCGCAAGCTGAGATCTGAAGGAGCGTGCACGTTTCTGGTCAAACAGATTAATTCCCTCACAAATCTCTCTGTAAGATAAATCTCCATTTCCATCTTAAACTCTGCTTTCTCTTAAAATCAGTACAGATATTTTAGAAATATCTGAAGCAAAGTCCTCAATCACCGCCGTGTGATTGATGTCCATTTTCTGTGAAACTTGTCTGTTATTATTTTCATATTTTGCCAAATTAATGTAAATGTTTGATGTTAAACTTTGATTCTGAAAATAAATGACCGCATTCATTTTGATGGGTCAAAGATAAATAACGTCTCTCGTTACATTTCTGTTAAAATTCAATGCACGACATTTACACAGTCAGAAAGATGAGGAACTCGTGAAAAGTATGAATATATATCCATATATGACATACTACAGTTGGTGGCCCGTAACGTGCTCATAAATGACTGTAAATTCGTGTAAAGATTGATTTTTTACATGTTGGCATAAAAGAAAAATAACAGTTGTCAGCTGTGATTGAACGCAGCTCAAGCTGCGCCGCTGAAGTCAAAACGCTGCATGTTTTTAAGCGTGTTGGTCTGTGAAGCTCAGGAAGCTCACAGGAAGCTGAAATAGTGTCATATGTCTTTGTGAAAGCTGAAATTGTACGTCTGTTATGTGTAGCTAAGCTTATGAGCTGTGGGAAACGTTATTCTGTTTAAACTGTGGTCCAAACGGACGGAGGTCCGGTTGTGGTCCGGTTCGGTTCTGAAAAAGTTTGAACGAGTTGTTTAAACGGTTTAAAAGACGTTGTGCCACGGAGCGCCGACTCCGCAAAGCTCAGGGTTGATTCGTTACATTTTTTAACAGAAAAAGTGCATTTTGACAGTTTAAAAGACGAAAAGTTGACGAATTTTAGTTCACGTGAATCTAGCATGCTGGTTGCTTTAACGTTTCGTGATTGGTTGAATATTGCTGCTGTGGAGCGCTCTGATTTGCTGAGAAGGTTGACTGACGTGGCTACGTCATTTCCTCTCAACCCTGCGCTGCTCTGTCATTGGTGATTTCAGTCACGTGACCCGGAAATGAAAATTCGTTTTCATAGGGAAATAAAATCTGCTTTTTAAAGCTGAAAAGCGCTTTAAAAGTGTATTTTGATACGCTGGTTAAGTTCTTCGAAGCATACTCGCTGAAATTTTGCCACGTTAGGGTTTAAAATCCGTCATTAAATGATGTTTTTGAACAACGCTAGCGATGCTAATTTTAAGCTAACAGCTAACGACCGGATGAGTGACGTGTCACGTCACTTCCTCCATGTCGGAAATGAGCTTTGCCGTGCTTAAAATCACTAAATAAAGCTGCAATATTGTCCCAGAAAACTCATGTTCATGCTAAGAAGTCGTGCTTGTTGAAATTTTGCCACGTTTGTGTAAAAAATCCGTTCAGAAACGTTGGTTTTATCCGAGTCTAGCCGATGCTAATTTTTAGCTAACAGCTAACGACCGGACGCCACAGGAAGTGATAGCTCCCCTACTGGACAACACAAACAGTGTCTGAATTAAAATTAATAAGGTTGTACTGACACCTTCTGGATAAACGTGAAGATCACAGGTTTTCACATCAGTTTTAGGTTTAAAGAGTGAAATTAAACGTTTTATTTTTCTGTAAGGCATTTTTGAGTTAACAAACTTCCTCAAAGCTGAATAAACACTGTTATCTTGCATTTTAAAAGTTATAAAGGTATTTATGCAAAGAGCATTTACCAAAGAGACTTTATTCACTGGTAATCCCTTATAAAGGTACAAAATAAAGTTAGGAACTTTTTAAAAAAAAATAGAAACGGTTCAAATATTCACAGAGTTGAAAAGTTTACTCATTTTGCTTGAAAGATAATACACGTTTAATTGCAAAATCACTAAATAAGAGTAAACTTATCAGGAAAAAGAAACTTTTCTGTTTAAGTTGCCACCTAAAAATAAATCTTCCTATTTAATTTTAAATAGAAGTCACTGACAGGAGGACAACAGGAATAACAGTTTTTCTGAGGAAGGACTGATTAATCCTGATACATCATCAACTTTTCTTTTTCTTTTCACAACTTAGTTCTATGAGTAACTGTTAAAATAGCAAATTTCTGGAACAGAACGGTTTAAAAAACGCTTTAAACTGATTTGCTGTGAGACTTTTAGAAAATTGCAGGTTTATAAAAAATTCAGTGCTTTAGAGTAAAATACACTAAAGAGAGCTTGGTAACTGATATCTGTTGAAAAATAAGCACATACAAGTAACACTGCCAAGAGCATTTACTTAAATATTCATGAATTGGGGTAAAACCTGAGAAAGGTACCCACATTTGAATAAGTTGACTTATAACAGTACTTCTGTGTAAACCCAAAGCTAAAATAGTGTGCAAACTCAAAGACATCTGAATACAAATATTTACCTGTAAAATATCTGAAGCTTGCAACTGTTTTAAACAGATAAAGTGCTACACAGTGAGAAATGACAGGTGTGTTAGAAAAAGACTTTGATAATTATGAGATGACGGACTGCCTGGAGAATGCGTTGAAGCTGCTGACAGCGTCCTTACATCCATATATGAAACAGGCAGGGAGCATGGACCCAAAAGAGTTATCGGACAATCTGAAGGAGGTCGCAGAAAGTGTGACCTCTACAGAAATTACAAAGTCAAGCTATGAAAAGCTGGCTAAAATTGCAATTTTGCTGAAAGAATCATTCTATACGGTTGTTGAGAAAGCTGATTACCTTGCAATAAGGTTAGACAGTGAAAAAGAGGTTGTTCAGAGAATTGAAGAACACTTCCTTCAATTTAAAAGTGAACACGAAGTCCTCACAAAAAAACATTCTGAACAGATGTTTCAATCACAGCAAAATGCAAATGCAGAAATTGATTCGCTGAATAGCAAAATAGATGTGCTTAACAAAGATCGGGAAGAACTCAGAATGGATAAACACATATTGCAACAGCTACAGATGCGTTTAGAAAGTGATTATCATACATCACAGGAACGCTTAAAAACATGTGAAGAAAAACTAAGAGCAGCAACAAACAAGATTTCTGACGTGGGGCGAGTTTGTCTGGAACTCAGAGAAGACCGGGAACAGAGTTCAGGTAACCCACAACCAACTCAGAAAGATATTGTTGCACCTCCTGCTCGTGATCCACCCTCACATAAAGTGGCAGGAACAGACCTGAACAGGTTTCCTCCACAAAACATGCAACAGAGTGCATGGAAACTGTCTCCTTCAATGGATGATTTGCAAAAAATCTCAAAATATGTACAACGTTTTGTACCTGGACCGATGGGCTCAACTGAAACAAAAGCGTACCTCAGAGAACTGGAGTTCAGATTGAGATCTTATCCTAATGCTATGGTAGAGGATAAGATCAGTCTGATA
>NW_023619086.1:7172-14334 GCF_014905685.2 Nematolebias whitei
TTCGGACAGAGAGGTGTTCACCTTCATCGAGCGTCTACCTGATGCAACGAGAAAGGTTTACAACCTTCTGTGTGAAGCTCTGATCAAAGAGTACGACCCCTGCACAGGACCTGCTGGTTTCCCAGCCGCTGACAAGGTCAAGCAAGGAAAGAATGAACATCCAAAGGTCTATTACAAAAGAATCTTCCAAGCTTATTTTGGTTACAGAAATGAAACCGGAATGGAGGAAGAAGAAAATTTTAAATTTGTTTTCAGCAAAAATCTCCACACTGACATACGCATGTCAGTACAAATTATGGCAAATTTCAGAGAAAAATCCATAAATGAGATTAAACAGTGTGCTGTGAATGTGTTTGAGGCACGTTCTCATGCTAAGACGCCCATAGAGGTGTTTCCTGGTGTAAAGGTTAAACCCCACTCCCTAGAAATGGAAGGAAGGTGTGCGACGCCACCTCCTCCTAAAACAGGCGAGAAAAGGCAGTATTTTCAGACTAACAAACCGCATAATGAAGGTGCACGCTGGGACAAAAAGGCTCCTCTTTCAGAGGATGAACGTGATTATCGTATCTGGGACATGCGTAGGACGCAAGAATATGGGAACCGAGAGGACCCATATTATCAGGGGAAATCCGAAGAGGAACCCCCAAAAGACGTACCTAGCCGCCTCCCACCTCGGACGAAACGTACCGAGGCGATAAAATCACAAAGGTCCCAGGAACAAGGCCCTAAACCTCTGAGCTCGGAAGAGACAGAGGAAATGCAAAGGTTTTTAGACACTTTGATACACGCTGAAATGGGAACCAAACCAGGAGCACAATGTAGTGATCTGATCGCTACTAAATCTGAAGGCGCGAATGACAACATTACAGATGTCGGTGAAACACACCAAGACATTGCTGTTATTGCCTCCAACAACCCCTCATCGGACGAAGGGGGGATAAACTCACACACAAACGATGATGAGTCATCGCAAACTGAAAACTCAGAACCTGACTTTCATGATTTTGAACTAGGCATTCCAGTTCTGGGAGGACTCCCAGATAATCTGGTACCGAGTCAAGACACTGGGCCAGTATGTTTCACGAAACCATCACAGGCCACAGCTCTTTTCTCAACCAATGACGTCGACCAAGGACCACAAACCTATGGTGCCTTGCCCATAGACAGGTCCGACGACTCAGAAAAGAATTTGTTGGAGCTCCCCATGGAGCAAGAACCCTCATCAGTCTCATCACAGATTGAACAGGTGGTCGCTCAAGCTGACACTCTGACATCTGATGAAGAAAGAGACAACACTCGCCAAGTTCTTTTAAAATATGAAAAGTCAATTTCAACTGACCCAGACATCATCCAACTTCAGAAGTTGGATGGTCCTGCAATTAACTCGATGATACTGTATCTGACTGACCCAGACAAATACACTCCATCGAAAGTCAAACTGGATTCCAATCCAGACCTAAAAGTCCTCTTTCAGCTGCGCAAACAGTTAAAACTACTCAAGGACAACCTAACTTTAGCTCATGGAGCGACGTCCTCACCCGTGTTCGCAGTCTCCCATGACCGAAGGGGGGTGACGCCAGTTAGGATAATGCTACCAGACGCGATAACATGATCAAATCTGACATTTAGAGTGAGTGGCGCACCGAAACGTTGTTTCCTAGTTGCTTAATCACTGCTTTTGTCGATGTTGAAACGTTGTTTTACTGGTTGCTTAGTCACTGTTCTTGTCGATGTTGAGACATCGTTTAATTGGTTTTTGGTATTGTTTTCGAACACCCCAGGCAAGAATGAATTTTGTTGTGTAGTTAAGTTAGAGACTAAGAGGCCTTTAACCATGCCAACATGCAGTTCATTCATTAAATTGCAATCTTTGCGGAGTCAATGTATATTATTGCTACCTTGAGTACCATAATCTACATTGATCTCACAACGCTCAAGCCGAACCTACTCGAACAATTCTATTCGGGGGGATAGCTAATTCTTTTTGATAAGTCTCGCCATAGACTTCCAAAACATTTATGGGGAAACCAAACACCCAATCTCAAGTCGTTCGTCTAAAAGACAACAGACAATTACACCAAACTATATTTTACCATGTAAAGCTAACTTAAACCAAGTTAGAAATGGCAAAATAGTTTGGAACCCTTTTCTATAGGCATAAACCCCTGTAGTTACCCTTTTCAGCATTTTCCACCCCTTAACTGGTAGTTGTAGCTGTTCCCAACCATAATAGCTTACACACCAGGTGCATATAGTTTAAGGCCTTATGTAAAATCCCCTTCATAAGCCCACCTTAACCCACATAATTGCACGACACATTGAACCAGAACGGCACAGGCTGGACGTCGCTGGAGACAACCTTCGCTGGAGGCGACCTGCAATCCTGACGTTGGTCTCCACTCTTCATCCAGTGGCCGCATCTTCAAGTTCAATCCAAGGGTACCCCTCTGTATGCTTATTAATCAACACTTCCAATCGTTGTGGATTTACCGTTGTGGATTATATGACTTTTTCCAATGGATTACAAACTCTGTTTCCAAGGGGTTAAAGCATTGCTACAATGGAATTATCGAGACGATATGGAATCATAATCAACACAATGGAATTATCAAGAACATTGTGGAATTACCTTGACTTTGTTTCCTTGCTGGATTACTTCTGACTTTGGTCTTCCTTGCTGGATTACTTTTGACTTTGGTCTTCCTTGCTGGATTACATCAAGCTCAAGGACATTTGAAGGTCTAAGTTCACGGTTGGAATTCATCCCCATGGACAGGCGATGATTTCCAAAGGGGGGACTGTAGTGAACCTGATCGGACCTCAAATCTTGATCAGATGGACAGAGACTGTTATTTCATTGATCTGCATCCAGAAATACAGTTTGAGCCATCTGGGGACTTTCTTTCTTGAATTAATCAAGTAGAAAAGACAATTCTCTATGATCATTACTATTTTACAAATGTTTGATAATCAAATTGTGTTAGTTTACTCAATGTTTACAGGTTGAAGAAAACTACTCATTTTTATTTTACATAAACAGTAAGTAATGATTTTTATTCCTCATTCAAAGAAGAAATCAGGTTAATATGCATTTCTTGATTTTTCTGTCTGCAATGAGCAAGTTTTGTAAGTATGTTAAAGGTCGGTTCTCGGTCAACTAAAATGTTTACTGAGAAAAAATGTCATGTTTAACTATTTGAGAAGATACAGCAGAGTGAGACTCCACGAAGTCTGGTTTTCTGCAATAATCTTTCTGTCTGTTGTTGAACAATCTCATTCTCTGACCTCGAATTTGATAACATCTTACATCACAAACCACACCTCTATCCTGGTCCATCGACCAATCAAAAAGCTCTCAAATGACCCGGAAGTCGACCCATTTAAAATGTGTCAACTTCCCAGTGGCTGCAGTTGCTGCGCTCAGGAATGAGTTCAATGACAGAGTGCTGAGAGAGTGCACAGTAGTCTCAAGTCTGAAGCCAGACGCTGAAGATTAATGGAGCTAAAAAGAGTCTGATGCTGCAGAGCTCTGAGAGTTCCACACAGAGTGCTGAAGAGTGAAAGGAGTTCAGAGTTCTTGGATGCAAACGCGTTCAGGATGATCCAGAGACGTTTTGGGATTATAACTTCTGTTTGAACAACCTCGTACGACTCTCGAAGGATTTCAGCTGCTCTCAACGGAGACGCTGAAAGAGTCTGAAGGATTCTATACCGAGCTGATTTATCATCAACCAGGTAACGATTCTACTTCGACCAAGCGTACCGTCGCAAGCTGAGATCTGAAGGAGCGTGCACGTTTCTGGTCAAACAGATTAATTCCCTCACAAATCTCTCTGTAAGATAAATCTCCATTTCCATCTTAAACTCTGCTTTCTCTTAAAATCAGTACAGATATTTTAGAAATATCTGAAGCAAAGTCCTCAATCACCGCCGTGTGATTGATGTCCATTTTCTGTGAAACTTGTCTGTTATTATTTTCATATTTTGCCAAATTAATGTAAATGTTTGATGTTAAACTTTGATTCTGAAAATAAATGACCGCATTCATTTTGATGGGTCAAAGATAAATAACGTCTCTCGTTACATTTCTGTTAAAATTCAATGCACGACATTTACACAGTCAGAAAGATGAGGAACTCGTGAAAAGTATGAATATATATCCATATATGACATACTACAGTTGGTGGCCCGTAACGTGCTCATAAATGACTGTAAATTCGTGTAAAGATTGATTTTTTACATGTTGGCATAAAAGAAAAATAACAGTTGTCAGCTGTGATTGAACGCAGCTCAAGCTGCGCCGCTGAAGTCAAAACGCTGCATGTTTTTAAGCGTGTTGGTCTGTGAAGCTCAGGAAGCTCACAGGAAGCTGAAATAGTGTCATATGTCTTTGTGAAAGCTGAAATTGTACGTCTGTTATGTGTAGCTAAGCTTATGAGCTGTGGGAAACGTTATTCTGTTTAAACTGTGGTCCAAACGGACGGAGGTCCGGTTGTGGTCCGGTTCGGTTCTGAAAAAGTTTGAACGAGTTGTTTAAACGGTTTAAAAGACGTTGTGCCACGGAGCGCCGACTCCGCAAAGCTCAGGGTTGATTCGTTACATTTTTTAACAGAAAAAGTGCATTTTGACAGTTTAAAAGACGAAAAGTTGACGAATTTTAGTTCACGTGAATCTAGCATGCTGGTTGCTTTAACGTTTCGTGATTGGTTGAATATTGCTGCTGTGGAGCGCTCTGATTTGCTGAGAAGGTTGACTGACGTGGCTACGTCATTTCCTCTCAACCCTGCGCTGCTCTGTCATTGGTGATTTCAGTCACGTGACCCGGAAATGAAAATTCGTTTTCATAGGGAAATAAAATCTGCTTTTTAAAGCTGAAAAGCGCTTTAAAAGTGTATTTTGATACGCTGGTTAAGTTCTTCGAAGCATACTCGCTGAAATTTTGCCACGTTAGGGTTTAAAATCCGTCATTAAATGATGTTTTTGAACAACGCTAGCGATGCTAATTTTAAGCTAACAGCTAACGACCGGATGAGTGACGTGTCACGTCACTTCCTCCATGTCGGAAATGAGCTTTGCCGTGCTTAAAATCACTAAATAAAGCTGCAATATTGTCCCAGAAAACTCATGTTCATGCTAAGAAGTCGTGCTTGTTGAAATTTTGCCACGTTTGTGTAAAAAATCCGTTCAGAAACGTTGGTTTTATCCGAGTCTAGCCGATGCTAATTTTTAGCTAACAGCTAACGACCGGACGCCACAGGAAGTGATAGCTCCCCTACTGGACAACACAAACAGTGTCTGAATTAAAATTAATAAGGTTGTACTGACACCTTCTGGATAAACGTGAAGATCACAGGTTTTCACATCAGTTTTAGGTTTAAAGAGTGAAATTAAACGTTTTATTTTTCTGTAAGGCATTTTTGAGTTAACAAACTTCCTCAAAGCTGAATAAACACTGTTATCTTGCATTTTAAAAGTTATAAAGGTATTTATGCAAAGAGCATTTACCAAAGAGACTTTATTCACTGGTAATCCCTTATAAAGGTACAAAATAAAGTTAGGAACTTTTTAAAAAAAAATAGAAACGGTTCAAATATTCACAGAGTTGAAAAGTTTACTCATTTTGCTTGAAAGATAATACACGTTTAATTGCAAAATCACTAAATAAGAGTAAACTTATCAGGAAAAAGAAACTTTTCTGTTTAAGTTGCCACCTAAAAATAAATCTTCCTATTTAATTTTAAATAGAAGTCACTGACAGGAGGACAACAGGAATAACAGTTTTTCTGAGGAAGGACTGATTAATCCTGATACATCATCAACTTTTCTTTTTCTTTTCACAACTTAGTTCTATGAGTAACTGTTAAAATAGCAAATTTCTGGAACAGAACGGTTTAAAAAACGCTTTAAACTGATTTGCTGTGAGACTTTTAGAAAATTGCAGGTTTATAAAAAATTCAGTGCTTTAGAGTAAAATACACTAAAGAGAGCTTGGTAACTGATATCTGTTGAAAAATAAGCACATACAAGTAACACTGCCAAGAGCATTTACTTAAATATTCATGAATTGGGGTAAAACCTGAGAAAGGTACCCACATTTGAATAAGTTGACTTATAACAGTACTTCTGTGTAAACCCAAAGCTAAAATAGTGTGCAAACTCAAAGACATCTGAATACAAATATTTACCTGTAAAATATCTGAAGCTTGCAACTGTTTTAAACAGATAAAGTGCTACACAGTGAGAAATGACAGGTGTGTTAGAAAAAGACTTTGATAATTATGAGATGACGGACTGCCTGGAGAATGCGTTGAAGCTGCTGACAGCGTCCTTACATCCATATATGAAACAGGCAGGGAGCATGGACCCAAAAGAGTTATCGGACAATCTGAAGGAGGTCGCAGAAAGTGTGACCTCTACAGAAATTACAAAGTCAAGCTATGAAAAGCTGGCTAAAATTGCAATTTTGCTGAAAGAATCATTCTATACGGTTGTTGAGAAAGCTGATTACCTTGCAATAAGGTTAGACAGTGAAAAAGAGGTTGTTCAGAGAATTGAAGAACACTTCCTTCAATTTAAAAGTGAACACGAAGTCCTCACAAAAAAACATTCTGAACAGATGTTTCAATCACAGCAAAATGCAAATGCAGAAATTGATTCGCTGAATAGCAAAATAGATGTGCTTAACAAAGATCGGGAAGAACTCAGAATGGATAAACACATATTGCAACAGCTACAGATGCGTTTAGAAAGTGATTATCATACATCACAGGAACGCTTAAAAACATGTGAAGAAAAACTAAGAGCAGCAACAAACAAGATTTCTGACGTGGGGCGAGTTTGTCTGGAACTCAGAGAAGACCGGGAACAGAGTTCAGGTAACCCACAACCAACTCAGAAAGATATTGTTGCACCTCCTGCTCGTGATCCACCCTCACATAAAGTGGCAGGAACAGACCTGAACAGGTTTCCTCCACAAAACATGCAACAGAGTGCATGGAAACTGTCTCCTTCAATGGATGATTTGCAAAAAATCTCAAAATATGTACAACGTTTTGTACCTGGACCGATGGGCTCAACTGAAACAAAAGCGTACCTCAGAGAACTGGAGTTCAGATTGAGATCTTATCCTAATGCTATGGTAGAGGATAAGATCAGTCTGATA
>NW_023619087.1:0-7147 GCF_014905685.2 Nematolebias whitei
ATATATATATATATATATATATATATATATATATATACAGGTCCTTCTCAAAAAATTAGCTTATTGTGATAAAGGTCATTATTTTCCATAATGTGATGATAAAAATGAAACTTTCATATATTTCAGATTCATTGCACACCAACTGAAATATTTCAGGTCTTTAATTGTTTTAATACTGATGATTATGGAATACAGCTCATGAAAACCCAAAATGCCTGTCCCAAAAAATTAGCATATCATGAAAAGGTTCTCTAAACAAGCTATTAACCTAACCATCTGAATCAACAACATAACTCTAAACACCTGCAAAAGATTCCTGAGGCTTTTAAAAACTCCCAGCCTTGTTCACTACTCAAAACCGCAATCATGGGTAAGACTGCTTTCCTGACTGCTGTCTAGAAGGCCATCATTGACACCCTCAAGCAAGAGGGTAAGACACAGAAAGAAATTGCTGAACAATAGGCTGTTTCCAGAGTGCTGTGTCAAGGCACCTCAGTGGGAAGTCTGTGGGAAGGGAAAAGTGTGGCAGAAAACGCTGCACAATGAGAAGAGGTGACCGGACCCTGAGGAGGATTGTGGATAAGGGCCGATGCCAGACCTTGGGGGACCTGCGGAAGCATTGGACTGAGTCTGGAGTAGAAACATCCAGAGCCACCGTGCACAGGCGTGTGCAGGAAATGGGCTACAGGTGCCGCATTCCCCAGGTCAAGCCACTTTTGAACAAGAGACTGCGTCAGAAGCATCTCGCTTGGGACTGCTGCTGAGTGGTCCAAAGTTATGTTCTCTGATTACAGTAAATTTTGCATTTCCTTTGGAAATCAAGGTCTCAGAGTCTGGAGGAAGAGAGGAGACACAGAATTCACATTGCTTGAGGTCCAGTGTCAAGTTTCCACAGTCACTGGGGTGCCATGTCATCTACTGGTGTTGGTCCACTGTGTTTTATCAAGGTAAGGGTCAATGCAGCTAGCTATCAGGAGATTTTGGAGCACTTCATGCTTCCATCTGCTGAAAAGCTTTATGGAGATGAAGATTTCATTTTTCAGCACGACCTGGCACCTGCTCACAGTGCCAAAACCACTGGTAAATGGTTTACTGATCAACGTATTACTGTGCTCAATTGGCCTGCCAACTCTCCTGACCTGAACCCCATAGAGAACCTGTGGGATATGGTGAAGAGAAAGTTGAGAGACGCAAGACCCAACACTCTGGATGAGCTTAAGGCCGCTATCGACGCATCCTGGGCCTCCATAACACCTCAGCAGTGTGTAGTGAACTAAGCCTCCAGTCAAGACTTGCCTCTGAAGACCTTCATGGGACAGGAACTGTTATTTCATTGATTTGAATCCAGAAATACAAATTAGCTCATCCAGAGACTTTCTAATTGTATCCTGAACTAATCAATTGAAAGAACACTCTCTTTTTTATATTATCATTACTATTTTACAATGTCTTGATAATCAAAAGTGTGTTTAGTTCAAACCATTTTTAAATGTTGAAGTGAACCACTCATTTTAAATCAACTGTGAAACAGTATTAATGATTTTTAATCCTCGTTCAAAGTAGAAATCAAGTTAAATGTCTATGTTACAAAGTAATTATGCATTTTTGATCTTCTGTCTGAAATGAGAAAGGTGTGATGTCGGTCAAAAGTCGGAGACAGTCGCAAACAAGTTTATTGGAACGAACTGTCATGTTTTTAAACCTCTCAGACAGAAACAAGAAAACTGGCACCTGTAAGTCTGTCATTTCTCCAAAACATTTCTCTGTCTGTTCCTAAACATCTCTGCTGTTTTTCTGACTTGTAATGACCCTCTGACGTCACTAAAACCACACCCCTGTTGGTTCTTTCAACCAATCAGAATTTCCCAAAAGTGACCGGAAGCAGAACTCTTTAAAAGTCGACACTTCCTAGTTCCAGGGAGAACAGAAGTGCCAAAAGTTCAGAACAGAGAGTTCTGCTGGAGAAGGAAGACCAGTGACTTTGCAAGGGTGAAGTCCACGGTGGTCATTTTCTGAAAGATGACACCTGTCTGGAGCGTTGGTTCAGGTCATCACGCCAAAGACCTATTCAACATCCCAGGAGTTCAGCACGTTTGCTGAAATTCCACTTAACTTAATCCTATCTTTCGGGGGAGTTTATTTTGGAAGCTGGGCCAGTCAGCCTCGTGGTCCCAAGTTGATGAGAAGCGGATACAAATCCCTGGAGATAAAAAGACTCAGCCTTGCTGGACTTCAGGAGAAGGCCTCTCTGAAACCCCACCAAGGTAAAGAGTCGACGCTCGGGTACCATCTAGCTGAAATCACTGGGAAACGTGCTATCTGGTTTCAAACAAGATAACTCCCCATCTTTTCTTTATTATCTTAGTTAACCCTAAGTATCCACTTTTCCTTCTTAAAGTTTACTCCATCTCTATATTTCCCTGCCAGTAAAGATAAGCTAAAAGCCTGCAGACATTAATTTAAGATCTAAGGATATGTCTGTTGTTTCAAGCTGCAAGTGAGGAATCATGGCCGTATGATTTCCCATTGTAAAGCTAATTAATTAAGCTGTGTTATTGTAATCAATTATGCCAATCAATGTGTAAAATGTGTGATGTGTTTAAATCGTTTTTGTAAGGATGGTACTTTTCTGTGGCCCGGTTTGTGTCTGTTTCCCTCGTGCTTCCTCATTAGTTTCCATTGTTGCCACCTGTGTCTCGTCCCAGCTGTTTGTCATCATGTCTCGTCTTCTCCCAGTATTTAAGCTGTCCTATTCTGTCTTATTCTTTGTCGGGTCGTCTTCGTTGGTACTCTCCCTTGGGTCTCCTGAGTCTTGCCCTGAGTCTTTCCCTGAGTCTTCCTGGTCCCTCGAGTTCCCCGTGTCTCTCTTGTCGCCTGAGTTCCCCGTGCCTAGTTCATGTAAGTTTTGCTGCTCCGTCAGCTTGTTTATTTTGTACTTTTATTTACCATTAAAATCTTTTTTTGTATATCTGCCGAGTTGAGTCCCTGTTCTGCACTCTGGGTTCGCTCCTAACCGCAAACCATGACAGTTTTGATAAATAAAAGACCGCACTGTTGTTGGTGGGTCAGAAATTTAAACACATCTTTGTCCACATTTAATCTTCTAGGCACGATATTACTTAGTCCAGAAAAATGAAAGAATCCGTTTAAATTAAGTATAATATTATGTACTTGAATTAGTCCAGATATTATAAAATGTAAGAGAGCACCCCTGAGCTAAATCCATCTCTCGGTCCTCTCCTTACAAGTGCCACAGGCTCATTGCCTCCATGCCACGCCGCATTGAAGCAGTCATTCATGCAAAAGGATTCCCAACCAAGTATTGAGTGCATAACTGAACATGATTATTTGAAGGTTGGCAGTTTTTGTATTAAAAACACTTGTCTTTCATTGGTGGGATGAAATATGCTAATTTTTTGGGACAGGCATTTTGGGTTTTCATGAGCTGTATGCCATAATCATCAGTATTAAAACAATTAAAGACCTGAAATATTTCAGTTGGTGTGCAATGAATCTGAAATATATGAAAGTTTCATTTTTATCATTACATTGGAAAATAATGACCTTTATCACAATATGCTAATTTTTTGAGAAGGACCTGTACTGAACAAAAGTTTCTTTCTTAGGATTCAATCTTTTATCTTGCTGTGTGTGTGAAAAGTTCTGGAAAGTTCTGCTTCTACATCAAGTGGACATTTATCAAGAAACTATCTGGTCAGACACAATCTCCTGAATGTTCTGACCTGTCATTGCTGATAAGATTTTGTTCATGTGAACTTGACCTGTTTTTGTGTTCCACTTTTATCTCTTTTAACATGCAAGGTAGGTGAAGTGGCCATTTTGAATCAACATTCAAGTTGGGTGAAGTGGCCATTTTGATTCAACATGCAAGTTAGGTGAAATGGCCATTTTGGTTCAACATGCAAGTTAGGTGAAGCGACCATTTTGATTCAACATGTAAGTTAGGTGACGTGACCATTTTAATTTAACATGCAAGTTAGGTGAAGTGGCCATTTTGTTTCAACATGCAAGTTAAGTAAAGCGGCCATTTTGATTTAACACGAAAGTTAGGTGAAATGGCCATTTTGATATAACATGCAAGTTAGGTGAAGCGGCCATTTTGATTCAACATGCAAGTTAGGTGAAGTAGCTTTTGGAAATCAAAAATCCAAGATGGCCGACAATGCAAAAATGGAAAAATACTATAAATCGGTCAATTTTAGTGATATTGAGCTGAAACTTGGTGTGCGGATAACTGAGAATGTTTCCTATCAATTGCTATATAAAAATCTAAAATCCAAGATGGCCACCAAAGCTACTTACAAATGGCTTTAGCTCAGCCATTTTTATGCATAGAGAGCTGAAATTTGGTGAGGTTGTAGCTGAGAACATTCTCTATCACTTACTGAATCCAAATAAAAAAATCCAAGATGGCCGCCTTAGCCAAAACAGAAAAAATACCATAACTCGGCCATTTTTAGTTTTTCATCTGAAATTTGGTATAATGGTAGCTGATAGCGAACCCAAACACCTTTTACTATCAAATCAAGAATTTAAATCGGCACCAGCCTGGCAGCCCCCGTCAAAGTTTCTCCAGGCACTTTCTAGTTGGGGGCTGCCATTGCAAAGCATAGGAAAGCACACTGCTTCCAATGCAAATGCATGGAAGCCACCTATTATTCTACACCCAATAATGGTTTATTTATTTATTATTATTCCGTCTCCGTTAATGTGGCCCGAACCACAACGTAGTCCCCCACAAAAGTTATATCAAAACAACCGACCCGGCTCCGAGATGTGTGCTATTACTTTTATTGGCAATTGGAGTTACCATGGCAACGTATTTTGCTAACAAAAATGCCAAATTTCCCATAGAAAATGAATGGGAGGAAACTTTTCAACTAAACTGAGTATCATCGGGCGCCATTTTGGTTCAACATTGACAATAACTCAGTCTTTCTTTGAGATATTGAGCTACAAAACAGAAACTCGTTGTTGGATTTTGTTTGAAACTTGCAGAAAGTAATCATCAGACTTATCTCTACAGCTGATTAACGTTTGGGGCCATTTTGATTCAAGATGGCTGCCATAGCTACCTCAGCATATATAAAATACAGCAAAAAGAATAATGCTGTGAGCCATTTTAGTTCAGCATGCAAGGCAGAGCATTGCCTTGCGAAGCCATTTTGATTCAACATGCAAATTAGATGAAGTAACCATTTTGTTTTAACATGCAAGTTAGGTGAAGTGGCCATTTTGTTTCAACATGCAAGTTAGGTCAAGTGGCCATTTGTATTCAACATGCAAGTTAGGTAAAGTGGCCATTTTGATTCAACATGCAAGTTAGGTTAAGCGGCCATTTTGATTCAATAGACTAGTTTCTCAAGGTCGGGTCTGGACAACACTGGCTTGAGCTTAGCTACCTGTCTTAGCTGGAAGAAGCTTTTCTGCAGAACAGAGTTGATTTGTTTGTCAAACTTGAAATCAGAGTCTAAAACCAACCCAAGATTTTTACCAGGCTACTTAAGATATGGCTGAAGAGAGTCCAGGTTGACAGGATCAGAGGCGGCAGTTGAGCTAGGACTAAAGACAATGACTTCAGTCTTCTCATTGTTATAACTTAAGAAATTTGAAGCCATCCAGGCCTTAATGTCATCCAGACATTTTAACAGAGGGTGAATGGAACAAACACTTGCTGGTTTCACAGACATGTTGATCTAGGAGACTGCAACGAAGCCAAGATTTAACTTGTCTGCTGGATTCTTTAGATAGATAACTTTACTAACTGGCTTTTATGTATGTGAATGTTTCTGTAAAGTGCCCATGAGACAACTTTGTTGTGATTTGGCGCTATATAAATAAACTGAATTGAATTGAATCAGCATAGCAGTGGAATGAAATGGACCCCAGTGGGAGCAAATAGAGTAAGAACAGAAGAGGTCCAAGAATCGAACCCTGTGGGACCCCGCAAGAAAGAGGCAATGAGGTGGATACATTATTACCAACCTTGACACAAAAGCTCCTGCCACTCAGGTATAAGCGGAACCAGTCTAATGCAGCACCTGTAATCCCAACCCACTGTTCCAGCCGTGATATAAGGACTGTGGTCAACAGTATTAAAAGCAGCAGTAAGGTCCAGGAGTAAAAGTACCACAAATTGACCAGAATCATTTGATATCATAATATTGTTACAAACCCTCACTAATGCTGTTTCAGTGCTGTGGAGTTGCTTAAAACCAGACTGAAAAATCTTAAAAACTCTGTTCTCATTCAAAAACTCATTTAATTGACTAAAAACTATTTTCTCCAGGATTTCGGACAGGAAGGGAAGCTTCGAGATTGGTCTGAAATTTGAGAAAGGGTTAAGTCCAGGTTTCTTAATTCATGGATGAACTACTACATGTTTGAAAACATCGGGGACCACACTTGTCACAATACTATTGTCACAATACTACTATTTATAATAGTAAAAACAGCGGGTACAATCGTGAGTAAAACTTGTTTTAAAAAACGACGCAGGAATGGGGTCAGCAGGGGAACCAGAGGGTTTCATATCATCAATGACTTTGTTTAAAAATGGGAGTGAAATGGGTTCAAACTGTTTGAAGACGGGGCAGCACAGTGGCACAACTGGTAGAGCTGCTTCCTCTCAGCGATCAGGTCCTTGGTTCAAACCCCGGTCCAGGGGCCTTTCTGGGTGGAGTTTGCATGTTCTCTCCGTGCATGCGTGGGTTTTCTCCGGGTAATCCGGTTTCGTCCCACAGACCAAAAACATGAATGTTAGGCTGATTGGTAACTCTAAATTGTCCCTAGGTGTGAGTGAAAGAGTGAATGGTTGTTTGTCTCGTTTATCTCTATTGCCCCTTTTCCATTAGTACCTGTAGTACCGGTATAGCACGGCTCTACTCTACTCGGTACGGTACAGGTTGTGTTTCCATTATGCTTTCAGTAAGGGTTCCAGTGGGCGGGGTTCAAATTGACGTCACCACCTCTCACCAGCTGGTGGCGCTGAGATGCAGAAACTGTTTTCAGTACAGGTTGACAAGTTATGTTATTTTGAAGTTGTGTGTATGTATGTATGCATGTATGTGTGTATGTACATGTGTATAAATATATATATATATATATATATATATATATATATATA